>NW_026872994.1:0-14217 GCF_032173495.1 Musca vetustissima | reverse complement strand
CCATGCCCAAAAATAAAAGAAAATCGGAAGAAAATATATCTATATCCGAAATATATGGAAACTATATATATATCTGACCAATTTAAAGCAAATTTTACACATATTATTCCAAACTTATTTCGGAACGCTGTGCAATCGAACAAACGTCGGTACATATTGTAAAAATTATACGTCGTTGCTATACATAATTATGAACCGGTGTAACCGGAATTTACTACAATACAATGGGGTAAATTTCACCTCACTATATCAGCCAATAATTTTTTGTTCAATGGTGGATCTTTTAGATGAAATCAGACAAACAAATCTACACACGTCACTTTATACTCAACGCAGTACGATATTTCAAATTTCGTCTGAATCGGATAAACTATGGGAGTTTAGTTCAACATTTGCAGTAAATCGGACGAACATATGTATATATGGGAGCTATATCTAAATCTAAACCGATTTCAATGAAATCTCCCAAAGATTAATTTATATTAACTTCAAAACATTGTACAAAATTATGTGCCAATCCGACAACCTTTTGGGTTTTAGTACACAATCATATATATATATATATATATATATAAATGGAGCAAGAAAAATGTATACTAACGCATCAATTGAGAACGGCTGGACCTATTTGACTCAAAATTTCTTTAAGTTGTCGGTAATTACAGCGGGTTTTTATGAAAGAAAATTGTCAGAAAATCCGCGAAAATCTTGCAAAAAATATTTTAAAGAAACGGCTGGACCGATTTGACTTAAAATTTCTGTTAGTGGTCTGTAATTGAAGTGGAAAGGTTTTAATGAAATGACATTTTGAGAAAAATCCGCGAAAAGGTTGCAAAATAAATTTTGAAAGATATTAGCATTTCCACACATTTTATATCGAACATTTATGGTTTCAACTCTTCGTAGTTCTTTTTGGACATATTTTGTGGCGAAAATGTTCATATCCTTAAGTAATTTTCAATTATGGAAAATTCTCAAAATATGTTAATTTTCTACAATTAATTGGATTGTCGTTACCTTGAAAAAACTTTTGTATATGAAAATAAATGTATATTTTCATTAGAAATCGAAAAGATAGAGTAAGATTAATCGCTATCATTATTTGCTCACGTTTTCCATAAAATCAAGATTTATAATTTAAGATGGACAGACGGGCGATGGGTCTATCCCGTTTCATTTTGCCTGTTGCAAACATATGCACAAATACATAATACCCTGTAAATATTGTGGTAAAGGGGACAATTAGATCTACTTCGAAGAAAGCAGCTGGAAAACTGGACTAGGAATTCCAACATACCGAAAATTTAACAGAACAATTTGGAAAAATGATTCTATATCGAACATTTTCTGGAAATAATTCCATGGGAAAATTCAACTAAATAGTCTGATATATTGACAATTTGATAGAAATTTTTTTCCTAAAAAAAACACTAAAAACCGAAAATGTTCCGGGACAGGGAGGTTTGTGAAAACATGAATATATAATTATCATTCTGTACAGATATATTTCAGTCCCAAACACCCGGAGTACCAAATCAAGTTTGTGGCAAGTTTGTATAAGATTGAAATGTATAAAAATTAAATTTATCTATGTATCTATATATCTATATACATACATACATACAGTGAGTGTAATAAGTATTTTGCCTCAATAAAAATTTGAAAAAATTCCAATATATACGCCTAAAGCCATCAAACTAAAGATGTAAAATGAATTACGTATAATGGAGTACGGTTGTGGACATATTTAGATCGTATTTCTACAAGAATCACAGCGAAAGATCTATTGGTCTCGAAGATATCGGCCTAAATATATAACAACCCAAAAATGTTTATCACAAAAAAGTAGTTTGCTTTTTATTATTATTTTAGAAAAAATGGTTACATAGAACTCGTTTGGTCTTTTTATAGTTACCATTGCGGGTAACGACACACTATAAGTGATTTGGCAACGATTCCAATAAACCACGGCATTTTTCGCTAGTATTTTCTCTCACATTTACATTCAATACATTCTCCAGCAATATTTCATTTAATATTTGATATTTTTTCGCCCTAATCTTAAGATGAGAGTATTAAACATAGTCATTGCCGCTTCAAAACATCCCAAATATGTTTAGAATAATAAAAAAGAGGTTTTGCAAAATATAACGCGAGGACAGAACCTTAAAAACTATTAAAACCAAAATCCGACAAACAAATTATTTAAAAAAATATCGCGAAACCCATTTTTTCTATCTTCGAAAACTTTATGGTTCATTATTACTGATCTGGGAACCAAAATATACCATGAAAATACCAATAAGGAGGTCAGATTCAATGATATGGACGGTTTTCTGGCAATAGAAATACATCTTATTTCGAAAATAAATAGATCGACCCGTTTATTCCCTACTGCATTTTATTCCCAAATGATGGTGTTAATCGGAGATAAAATATAGAATGCGTATTCGCCACCAGCAACCACAGTTTTTCAAAAGACAGTAGGATTTCACGAATAATGATGTTTTCTCCCAACTTCATGTATTGCATTTTATTACTATTACTTTAGAACTGTTCATATATTTGAATCTGACCCCCTTATTGGTATTTCTATTGCATATATTGGTTCCTAGATCTATATTACTGGACCATACAAATTTCGAAGTCAGAAAAATTGGGTTTCGCGAATTTTTTTAAAAAATTTGTTTGTTGGATTTTGGTTTTAATAGTTTTTTATGGTTCTGTCCTCGCGTTATATTTTACAAAACCTCTTTTTTATTATTCTAAACATATTTGGAATGTTTTGAAGCCGCAATGACTATGTTTAATACTCTCATCTTAAGATTAGGGCGAGAAAATACCAAATATTAAATGAAATATTGCTGGAGAATGTATTGAATGTAAATGTGAGAGAAAATACTCCCGAAAATGCCGTGGTTTATTGGAATCGTTGCCAAATCACTTATAGTATGTCGTTACCCGCAATGGTAACTATAAAAAGACCAAACGAGTTCTATGTAACAATTTTTTCTAAAATAATAATAAAAAGCAAAATACTTTTTTGTGATAAACATTTTTGGGTTGTTATATATTTAGGCCGATATCTTCGAGACCAATAGATCTTTCGCTGTGATTCTTGTAGAAATACGATCTAAATATGTCCACAAACGTACTCCATTATACGTAATTCATTTTACATCTTTAGTTTGATGGCTTTAGGCGTATATATTAGAATTTTGTCAAATTTATATTGAGGCAAAATACTTATTACACTCACTGTATATAAAAATGGAGCAAGAAAAATGTATACTAACGCATCAATTGAGAACGGCTGGACCGATTTCACTCAAAATTTCATTCAGTTGTCGGTAATTACAGTGGGAAGGTTTTTATGGAAGAAAATACGCGGAAATCTTGCAAAAATTATTTTAAAGAAACGGTTGGACCGATTTGACTTAAAGATTCTGTTAGTAGTATGTAATTGAAGTGGAAAGGTTTTAATGAAAGAAAATTTTGAGAAAAATCCGCGAAAATGTTGCAAAATATATTTTGAAAGATATTAGCATTTCCGCACATTTTATATCGAACCTTTATGGTTTCATCTCTTCGTTGTTCTTTTTGGACATATTTTAGGCAAAAATGGGCAGCAATTGTCAATTATGAAAAATTCTAAAAATATATTAATTTTTCTACAATTAATTGGATTGCCATTGCCTATCTATATATGGAAAATTACAAAATTATTTTAAAATTCCATTAAAAAAATTTGAAAAATATTTTTGCGAGCACATTTATGATTTTTGGTACATAGGTTAAGAAAAATATGCTGATTCGAAATCTTTTCGCGTTTACAAATTCGGATGCTGCGCACAAAAGTTATAGCGGTTTTAAATCTTGTATTTCAAATATATATTAAATGGATTCCTTTTTGTTGTAATTCGCGAATTTCTTCACAAATGGATAAACACATTTGTTTTCTTTGCATACTTGGCAAATCACATTGAAATACGGTACAATATTCGCGAAAAAAAAAACAAAAAGAAGCATAAGGATATCTGAAAATAAAATAAATTATTTTTTAATTAAGACAGAACATTTTTGAATTTTCATTTTTTTAGTTTGGTTAAGGGAATACGGTTTTGCCCTTATCTTCTAAAATATATGACGCTTTCTTCTGCAAATTCTTTTACATGATTGTTAAATATCGGTAGATTCATCTGATAAGAGTTTCGACGTTAAAGATGATTAAATATATTGCACTTACAATACATAAAAATGATCAATATTGAAAAGCATGCAATTCGCGTATTTGTGGAAATCAGTTGTTGCGCATGCGGTTTTCGTGAAAATCGAATCAATCTCTTCCAATAATTATGAATTTTTCGATGTTTCATTTAGCGGCAAAAGTGTGCCGCTCGATGCACTTTACTATACAAAAACTCTAAAAATGGCTAAAAATGACGCAACGTGCATACGATTTTTATGCGCATCCGATTTCAGTAATCTCCTCTGAAAATACACAAAAGGACACCTATTTTAAAAGGATCGGTGAAGAACCGCGGATGTGCTCCAACAATCGATTTTGGATAAAATTATTCGCGTATAGATATGTGTTTGACCTATTTTCACACAGATTCGCGAATATGATAACACAAGCATGAATGTATTTAAAACCAATTCCAAGAAAAACGCGATTATATACGCGAATTTGTCAAAATATGTTTTTGCAGATTTTCCCACATTCAAGGTACTTATATCCGCCGTTTTATTGGGCGGAATTGAACATGGATGGGCTCATTAGATCCGGCACGTAAAAAAAACTAAAATCACGCGTGGTTCCACGGAATTTGAATGGTCTTTCTTAATTTTAGACTTAAAAAATATGTTTTTTATAAAAATTTACGCACCAAATTTTCGTTTTTGGAACCAAATTGCAAAGAAGCTACGGTGGGCACATTCATGAGATATACCCTAAACGAAGCAAAATCACGAGTTCTACAATCCTATGATTAATTTAGTCCATTATCTATTAATTAATTTAGTCCGAAAATCCGGCTTCAAAATGTCAGCATCCATTTTGGGTGGATCCATTGATTATACCGAAAAATCATACATTAGATCCATATTGTCCATGGGGTATTCTGCAACTTAGTCACTGATCCCATGTGCGTGCGTCGTGTAGTTTAGCCACAAATCAGGAAGGAACACAAAAAAACTCGTTGGCTTCAACACATTTTCACCCATATTTTTACATTACCACTTCATTTTATAGAAATGAATTTAAATTATATGCAATATTTTCATATTTCGCGAGTTATTACCTTGCAAACCTCAGCTTCAAGGAATTTAAGGGGACCCCCCCCCATTCTCGGGGTCAAAAATTTTTTTGATTTGATTCGAATCTACACTAATTCAAGAATGTCCCTACAAAATTTCAAGTGAAAATCTCATGAACTCTTGAAAATATAGCCGATTTATTGTGTCAGCATCAAGTGACGGCTAAAGGGCTTTTCAAACTTTAAACGCGTTTTTCTCTTTTGTGAATGGCGGGCACGATAACTCAAAAACTAATAACCCAATCGATTCCCAATTTTTACACGTTTCTCTGTGAGTGTATAGCTATCGTATGAACTACTCAAAAATCGGCGTTTTTCAAAAATATTTTTTCAAAGGTCCGCCATTTTGTTAATTTTAGAGCGAAGACAATAATCCTAGTTCATACGAGAGCCAGACATGTACTCTTTTTAACATCGTTGGAATTTTCGGATTCCGATGTTCCAGTGAGGAGTTATCAAGCCCGCCATCAAAAATAAGGACTTTTCTTTAATTACAAAAAACAAAAACAAAACAATTAATTTTTTTTTTTTTGTAAATTATTGTTCTTCTCTTTTAAATCTTCAAATATATATGTGCAAAGTTACAAACCTTAACCAGCATTGGTATTGATTTACCAGTCCATTGAAAATCTTGAAAAATTAAAATCGAGGGGGTTCCCTTAAAAGATTTTTGTAATTTCCCATATACGTATATAAAATAGAAAAAGATTTGTTTGTTTGTTTGTTTGTATGTTACCGATAGACGCAAAAACCGCTGAACAGATGTTAATGAGATGACGGGTCCTGAAAGTAACATAAAGTATATAAAGTTCTAAAATTCCGCGTGGATGCAGAGTTATAGCATCAATAGTGAACATAACTCAAAATTTCTGTACATGTAATATGAACGGTAATAGATACCGTCTTCAAAATTTGTCTGAATAATGTAGGTGTAAATACACATCATCCATACAAAAAATACATACAGCGAAAATAACATTTTTTGCTTGATTAGTTAAAAACCGCTCAAGAGATTTTACTTATAATTTTCGCAGTCAGTCATGCTATCCCATTGAAGTAACATATACAAAAAAACGTTCAAAATTCCGCGATGACGAAGAGTTATAGCATCAAGCGTAATCATACCTCTGAACTAATATTGATTTTGTATGCACATATCTGAATATCTTGAATAAATCTGTTCATATAAGTATGTATGATGCTCAGATAAGTACACATCCAATCTTAAGTGACCAGGAAGCAAAATTTTATCAAAATCAGAAATTTTCGACTCATACTTTTTTGTCGTATTTTACGTACATTATTATCAGTAATTATAATAGCCACCAGTTCAGTATTTTCGCTAACGTCTACTGCTTTCCATCTCTCCATTGTCATATTCATACACATTGGAATAAAATTGATGTAAAATAAGAAATTGGTGACATTTTTAAATTTTTTCATTTTGAAAAAAAAAACATTTCAGTTTTTGAACGTTTCTTTTTTTTAATTTTAATAATTCTGCCACCATTAAAGAAAACGAACATGAATTCAATAAAAGTATGCATCAGAAGATATGCATACTTTTATCCAGAAGAGAAATGCGGATGGTGGATTAAAAGTTATAATAATCTGAAATCTATGGTGGGTTATCATCATAGCTGACCTGAAAACAAAATGTGTACATTACTTGAGAAATTAAGTTTAGTTGATCAAAGGGATATTACTAAAACTATTATTTCGAGGATGTATAGAGAAACCTACTTACTCAATAGCCACTAAGTTCTATCTTGGGACTTGAGATTGGTTTCCTAAAAATGAGTTAAGAAGAAGACAAAATCTAAGTCCATTAAAAATATTACAATGTGAATGGATCCCAGCCATATTATGGGAAATCAGATGAGAATACAGACATAAAGGTAGGTGGTAATGGGTATGAAGGATTTTATTGATCTTCGAACGATTAATGCAAAACATGTGAATATTGTAGAAAATATATTAGTGTATACTCCTATTGAGACAAGTCAAGCTTTTTCAAATAACGTATACATTAACCAGCTGCTACGGTATTAGTACTGATATATTTCATTTCAAAATATATACATATGTATGTATATATATTCGAACAGAAATTGGGGCTACTATAATACCTATATAAATCAATCCTATCAATAAATAGTAACATTTAAACTAAATACAAATAGTTTTCTACGTGAACTATCCTATGTTAATGACTTTAGTAGGGGCAGCGAAGCGCCACGGGTCCAGCTAGTATATCTATATACATATATAAAAATGAATTGCTGTTCGTTAGTCTCGCTAAAACTCGAGAACGGCTGAACGGATTTTTCATATCTTAGTCTTGAAATGTTCGTGGAGCTTCAGGGAAGGTTTAAAAGGTGAGAAACCAATCGAAAACCGCGAAAAATTTGCGAAAAAATATTATGAAGCATATTTGCATTTCAACGAATTTAGTATCGAGCTATTATGATTGCACCACGTCGTAGTTGTTATTTTGAGACATTTTGGGCGAAAATTGGTAGCGTATCAATCTTTTAAGCTTTCATTTGTCAATTATTGAAAATTTTCAAAATATTTTATTTATTTTTTTTTTCAGTTGGATTGACATTGTATTGAAAATATTTCAGAATACAAAAAATAATTGAGAATCATATCATACACGCGAGTATTGTATGTACACGTTTTCTATAGAATTCACGTAAGTTTTGGAATAAATGTAAGAATGGAATATCAGAAGACATTCTGAATCGCGTTCGCGTCCGTTCACGGAATTCTATGATGCCCTAGATTATTTTGGTTGAAAACAATAATAATAATAGTTCCATGTTGTTCCTTAAAGTACCTAAAGTGTTGCTATGCCATTGGTAATATGAATCACAGAGAAAACTAATATAAGAAGACATTGCAAAATTCGTCTATTAAACTTGAATGACTATAACTGATATAACTATAACTAAACTATAACTGAATAATATAACTATAAACCAGGAATATAAAAATGCATAATAGACATAATTTACCGGTGCCATTAACGATCCTCCAAATGATTTTCTCCGTTCTAAAATGAAATTAATGAAAAGCACACATATGTTAGACATCAAAAGCTCAAATTGCTGAATATTACATGATATGCATTTAACCTCAAATATGCATTTTCCTCAAATATGTTTATAAGACTCTCTGATAACATAAGCAAAATATTATGTAAGGTTTTTATTGGATGTCGTCAGTAGTTCGGTAGTTGACATGTTTGTAATTTTATTGTCACACCTTTAAAACGAAAGAGCTCGAAATATATGAATCTTTGAAATTTACCACATACATTGCTATTACTCCGAGGATGTTTGGTATAGGAAATTGGATATATTGGTAAACTAGCAATATAAAAAATACATAATACATACTGTGAAGGAAATACCAAAACTTCCGTCAATGTTGCCAATTTTTTTTTAAAAATACATGTTTTACATGTCATTCACCGATTTATAAAATGAGGAAATCTAATAACAAGTAAAGACGTCTCTAAGTTCGACCGAACCAAACTTTTATACAAGTAGTCGTTCGGGACTGGGGTACCACTATATGAAGGATATCTTAAAAACTATACCGATATCGATAACTTTTGGTAAGGTGGTTTGTTACCCAATGGAAACTCAATGTATATAATTACAGCCAATTGGGTTAAAAAACTGCCTAAACTCCCAGACACTAAAACATTAAAAAGTGAATCAAATCTATCTTAAATATGGCGATCACTATCGTGATTTCGACAAAGAATTTTATTCTGAACAATAATATATACAAATACTTTCTGGGGTCAAATTTAATATACACTGTTACTTTATGTGAATGTAATGGTATTATAAACGATGTGTTTTAAACTCTATACTGCAAAGAATTGTATTAAAATATGTGTCATAGCTTCCAATGTAACGATCAAGATCGGTATATGGGAAGAAGTATAAAAAGTTTATCTATACCAACAATTTTATAGATATATAGATATTTCTTACCCAGAAAGTTTGTTTATACAAGTATGAATAGAAATTCAAAAACAAGTTTGGAATACAGAAAACTATTTCTTAACAATATTGATATGGCAAGACAACGTTTGCCGGGCCCGCTAGTATATCTATATATATATATATGAAATAGAAAAAAATTGTTTGTTTGTATGTTACCGATAGACGCAAAAACCGCTGTGCAGATGTTAATGAGATTTACACAGTATGTCATGACATGTCCTGAAAGTAACGTAGGCTAAATAATCTTCTAAAATTCCGCGTGGATGTAGTGTTATGTAATATGCGTATATCATTAGAACGGTTATAGATACCGTCTTCAACATTTGTCTGAATAGCGTAGGTGCAAATACACATCATCCATACAAAAATGAGCCTGGTACGATTGGGGAAAATGCACTCCCTGTTGCACTTAAATAATTTACATACAGAGAAAATAAATTTTCTTGTTTTTATTAGTCAAAAACCGATCAACAGATTTTACTGAGAATTTTACAGCACCTCTTGCTACCCAATAGAAAAATCATAGGCTAGATAAAATCCTAAAATTTCGCCTGAATGTGGAGTTATAGCATCAAAACTAATAACAAATCTGAAATGACATAGGTATTCTATGTTTATATCCTAAGGTGGATTACAGATTCCCACTTTAAAATTTGCTTAAGTAATTTGGTTACAAATACGCATCATACCTACAAAAATTGGGGTGACACAATGGACGGAATTTACACACAATTGAATTTAAATTATCTATACATGGAAACAAGAAACACTTTTGGTTGTAGACACAAGAATCGCCGCCATCCCACGGAAGTAAGATATTCAAAATAAACTTCTAAAATTCCGCGATACCGAAGAGTTATAGTATCAACCGTAATATTAATTTTCTATGCGCATATCTGAATATAATAAAAGTATGTATGAGTACACATCCAATCTTAAATGAATTTTTTGTCCTATTATGTTATTATCAGTAATTATAATAGTCAATAATTCCGCTAACTTCTACTGCTTTCCATCTCTTCATTGTAATTTATTTAATCAGACAGGCTGACATGGCGAAATAATTTTATTGTGATTAAGAATAAATTGGGTCTCAGGTGAATATAAACCAATTTCACCCTGTGAGTATAATGAATTTTTAAGAAATACAAATTTCATTATTAACTATAAGCAACGTTTATTTGGCACTATTTAAAATTTTTTAGCACTTTCTAGTATTTTTTAAACAAAACATAGCATTTTTTATCAACAAAGTTTTGACAACACTGGCTAGAACCTTCAACGCACCGAAAATGGTATCTTAATGTTATATGGTTTCGTTCAAAAATACTCCTAGGACCACACAAATACCTAAAAGCAGTCAATACTAAAAAAATTAAATACCGAATCGTATGGTAGAGACTATAACTAAACTGCTCTACGGCCACCGGATAACGGGTCAAAATAACCAAAGCATTTGGGAGAAATTTTTAAAAACGGTAATTCTATGAGTTATATTTTTACTTCAGTAAGACATGGTGCAGGGAAGTTTCAAGTGTATGAAAGAGAACTTATCGACCTCCAAATTGATATCACATATATTGATGTACGTGGTCGGAAGTGAAATAAATTCTTAAATATTTAAATGTTCTTAGTAAAGCCATAATCACACTAAAGACACAAATATGGGGCAATTATCGAGAATTTTTTTCTGGTTCGGCATATAGCACCACAGGAAGTTAATGTCCAGCAGTAGTTGTTAATAGCATCACATGATCTGTCCCATCCGAAAATATTATTTTTATACCCTACACCACACTGTGGTACAGGGTATTATGTCTTTATGCATATGTTTGTAACAGGCAAAAGGAAACGAGATAGACACATTGTTCCTTTTGAGAATATGCATAGAATCACTTTCTGAGTCGATTTACGTCTGTCCGTCCGTCCGTCCATGTATTTTTGTGAACAAAGTACAGGGCGCATTTATAATCCGAATTGGATGAAATTTGGCATAGGCCACTTATTTGGCCCAAGGACGAACCCTATTGAAATTGGGAAAAATCGGTTCAGATTTAGATATATCTCCCATATATATTTTCGTCCGATTTAATTTAAATGGTCCACCAAAGTCCCTATATATCTTACGGTTTGCACGAAATTTGGCACAGCGTAATGAATTAGGCATAGAATGATGTGTGTTAAGTTTCCTGAAAATCGCTTCAGACTTAGATATAGCTCCCATATATATCTTCGTCCGATTTAATGTAAATGGTGCACCAAAGTCCCTATATATCTTTCGATTTGCACGAAATTTGACACAGTGTAATGAATTAGGCATAGAATTTTGATCTAGATATAGCTCCCATATATATTTTCGTCCGATTTTATGTAAATGGTCCACCAAAGTCCCTATATATCTTACGGTTTGCACGAAATTTGGCACAGCGTAATGAATTAGGTCTAGAATGATGTGTGTTAAGTTTCCTGAAATCGGTTCAGATTTAGATATAGCTTCTATATCCGACCAAATGAAAAATTTAGTATCGGTTGCAATTTCATTTTAAGTTTCCTGAAATCGGTTCAGATTTAGATATAGCTTCTATATCCGACCAAATGAAAAATTTAGTATCGATTGCAATTTCATTTTACTGGTCCTTTAAAAATGCGACGTCTGTTAGGATTCATCTGTTGAATATACCCATAGTGGTGAAGGTTATCATATAGTCGGCCCCGTCCGACTTTACTTCTTTCCTTCCTGGTTTTTACGTTCAGTACCAACAATAGAGTTAAGAGTTGTCTTCGTTGCGAGTTGAACGAGATTTAAGCTGAAGCATGCCACCTTAAATTATTTATTGTTTAATTTTTATATAAAACTGAGTTATAAAACGAAAACCATCTTGACACTTGTTCTATATAAACTCCAATATTCCTTAACAAATTAATATTAAGTTTTACCTACCCAATCACAACAATCGCAATTGAAATTCAATGTCTTTAAATTTTTAAAAATCGTTTTACATTTTTTTCTAATTTTTTTCATTCATTAAATGTTGCTGGAAACATTGAGTACTCAATTTGCATAATTTACCCCAACCAACTTGGAAATTGGATGGTGGTTTGTTCACTGTAACTAGGGGAAATGTTATATAATCTCCCTTCAGCAGATTGGCTGAGACACATTCGTCGTCCACAATTACTCCCATAAATTTCGCATTACAGACATGATCATCGATTGCAAAAAAAAGAAATGAATTCCATATAGATATTGGAAACGTATGTTTAAATGTGCAACTATCTATGTATTCAAACATGAAATGTACTCACACTAACATATGTTACTACAATGCAAACGCACACACACACACACACATTCGCAACGACAATAGCTATTTGCGTCTGTGTGTGTGCCCGCGTATGGCCAATATGGACGTCTGAATATTTATGCAATGCAGTTGAAAAAGAACGTTTTTGGTTATAGTGGTCTGCCACTTTTAATGCAGCGGTAATGCGCATTGGCTTTCGGTAATGATTTTTCATGCGGACCAGAAAAACGAGAGGGAAGAACTGTTAAAACAATGTTAAAAATTCCATGGCATTGGCGAAGCCACACGCATACTATGCGAATATAAATCAATTGCCTGAATTATAGCAACAATCTATGGGGCGAAAGCATCAGATAAGAATGAAGGGTGTTTTCTGTTTCAGTGATAGAAATATGTTGGTAGTCGCCGTCGTATTGGGCCAACGAATTTCAATTGTTACTTATGCTGGCCTGCTCAATAATTGTGACCGTGAACATCTAGATTTAAATTTAAGAAGTCCAACAACAAACACCAGAATGTTATTATTGGCATTTGCATTGTCATGTCTGTCCTCGAGTAATGTCCTGCTATTGAAGTGGGGCTACATTACTATTGATATACTGCAGTTTCTTGGTAATTGATTTTTACTTCCGTTCGGTTGGTTGGTTGGCTACTCTCCAGTAGCCATTAAATGGATTCATGGTTTTGGCATTTCGGGTTTTTTATTTACTTCGGTTGGACGAGACTTATTTAAATGAAATTCAGAGTTGTCGTCTCCTTTTAAACAACTGCTAATAGTTAATTAGTTAAGTAAATTTTGAGAAAAAAATAGTTATATTTAAAATTTGTGAGTTCTTGGACTGGATGTTAAATTAATTGAGCTTAAAGGAAAAGAGGAAAGAATCAATCAAATTTATGACTACTTTTCTAAGAAATAAAAATAAAACCAGCAAGGAAAGTAGTAAAGCCGGGCTGGACCGACTTTTCTTTCCTAACATTTTCAATTGAAATTGAACGAAATTAAATATGTGACCTTTATCTATCTGAGCCGACTAACATCAATCCATACACATGCCTTTCTGCAACCTATGCCAAATTTCATTTCATTCGGTAATATTTAGAGTCGTTTTCGAACAATGGGAAAAATTATTTAAATCGATTATAGCACACTTGATACACGCTATTGGGTATGCCGCACTGTTCAAATTTAAATCCCCATCAGACACCCGCTTGAATAATATGGAAGCTATGTCTGCATCTGTAGTCTCAATTTGATATGTTGTGCAAAATGTCGTGTAAATCGGACAAACATTAGGAGTTTGGTGCACCATTTACCTAAAATCGGACGAAAATATATATGTGGGACTTATATCTAAATCTGAACCGATTTCAACGAAACTTAGTACATATCAGTCAAGACCGGTAGTACAAAATGAAAAAATTCGCTGTTGCCAACATAAATGTACTGTGAAAAAAAATCATTTCCTGCGTACGTCCATGATATAGGTGCTATATACAAATCTGGACCGATTTTCACGAAACTTAACACACATCATTATACCCACACTGTGGTGAAGGGTGAATTAAGTC
>NW_026872993.1:0-140562 GCF_032173495.1 Musca vetustissima | reverse complement strand
CTCTGCCAAATTTCTTGTAAATCGAACAAACATATGCCCTTCGGCGCACCATTTATAAGACCTATATCAAACTCTGAACCGATTTCAACAAACCTACCTTTATTCCTCAATTGCATTCGCTATGCCAAATTTTGCTCAACCGGACAAATATTGGTAGTTTGGTGTGCCATTCACAAAAAATCGGACGAAACTATATATGGAAGCTATATCTAAATCTAAACCGCAGACATCAGTCTGGACCTAATTCAGTACTCTGTGCAGAATTTTGTACCAATCGGACAAATATTGGAAGTTTGGTGCATCATTCACATAAAATCGGGCGAAAATTGTAAATTTTTAGATATCTGATATGGTCCAACTGTTAGGCCCACAGTCCGAAAATTTCAAAACCTGGGACTAAGCGAATACCCACGATGGAAAGGTCAGTCCATGTACTTTCAGAATATATATAGTTTATATCCGAAATCAATTTCGGATATTGAAAAATTTTCCAATTTTTTTTCTGAATATGTATAATTTATATCCGAAATCAGTTTCGTATATTTTTTTTATTTTATTTATATTGTAAAATTTCTGTAAAACAGGTAAAAATTGTATCATTTTATCTTCAGAAGTCATTCAAATCCACAGAACGTTTTTGGTACCTGTTTTTTTGGTGTACTATTGACACATTATGAGTTTTACAATACTTTGCAATAAAATGTCAAAGAATTTTTCGAATGAAGATATTTTTATGACTTTTTCTCTTTGCATTCATAAATCGCAATAAATGTGTCTAAAATTTTGTAAAGAAATACCCACACCAATAAAAATTAGCCTTCCTTTTAAAGCCCTTTTTATAAAAAAAAATAAAAAAATTAGGTAAAAATCGCCAACCGGGTTTGAACCGCGTGCCCCATGTTTCATAAAGTGAGTGCGCAACCGCATGAACTACAGTTGTAATCTGTGAGATGACAGCGATTGTATGTACTTTATGCTAGTTCAGTTTCATTGCTTAGAGACTTCTATATTCGCGCTATTTTATATTTTTTTGAAATGCAATTTTTCCAATGAAAATGCGTATACCCAAATAAACATATTAACAGAAATTTGTTAGGAAATCGTGATACCTTCAGCTTTTAAGAAGATTTCGTGAACATGACCCTTTTAAATTCCTCAGAATAGATTTAAACATTATTGAAATTGTTTTATTTATGTCTTGCATTGAATAGGATATTTATTATTGTTATTTAAGAAGGATGATATTTGACATTCTATTTCTCCCATTTACATACATATATGATTTTTGCTTTTATTATATGTTTTATTTAAGGATATAAAAATGTTGAAAATTTTGGAAAAAATTTTTTTTGCTTCAACGTGTACTTTTTTTTAAAAAACGCGCTTTATTTTTCACATGTTTGTCAATGTGTGATTCACTGATCTTTTAATTATGCTGTCGAGCGCGTGTTACACACACACACACAAACAAACAAATAACGCTTACTGTGTTAGGGTTGTTGTATTGCAGCGACAAGCAAAATGATCTCATTTGCACAACGTCGAAATAAGTTTCACGTTCATACACACAGAAATACACTGATTTGCCACATGTTAAAAGTTGTCTTCGGTGGTCGAAGTGGTAAGCCGGTTGCTGTCTTATATGGGTGCGTTTTACAATAAGGTCGTAGGTTCAAACCCCACGGCTGTCGTTTTAATTTATTTGACAACTTAATTTTTAGAAATTTGATGTTTTATCCGCTTTAAACCTTCTTTTTAGCTTTTTTTTTCCTTAGTTATATAAAAAAAATATTCGAAATATACAATAATGATAATTATAAGAATTTTAAAAAGCGTTTTAAAAAATTAAAAAAGTAGTGTTGGCGGGTTATTTGGAATACCATTTGTATTTTGTTTTTTGCAAAATAGTCAGGCTGAATCCCAGTTTGTTGTTTTTATAAAAAAAACAACTATTTCGTTCACCGAGGGTTAAGAGAGTTTCAGCCTGACTATTTTGCAAAAAAAAAAAAAAACCAAAATACAAGTGGTATCCCAAATAACCCGCCAACACTACTTTTTTAATTTTTTAAAACGCTTTTTAAAATTCTTATAATTATCATTATTGTTTATTTCGAATATTTTTTTTAATATAACTAAGGAAAAATAAAAAGCTAAAAAAGAAGGTTTAAATGAGATCATTTTGCTTGTCGCTGCAATACAACAACACAATTGCAGAACGTTAAATTTTTCTGCTACAAAACCACCCTAACACAGTAAGCGTTTTTTGTTTGTTTGTGTGTGTGTGTGTGTAACACGCGCTCGACAGCATAATTAAAAGATCAGTGAATCACACATTGACAAACATGTGAAAAATAAAGCGCGTTTTTTAAAAAAAAAGTACACGTTGAAGCAAAAAAATGTTTTTTCCAAAATTTTCAACATTTTTATATCCTTAAATAAAACATATAATAAAAGCAAAAATCATATATGTATGTAAATGGGAGAAATAGAATGTCAAATATCATCCTTCTTAAATAACAATAATAAATATCCTATTCAATGCAAGACATAAATAAAACAATTTCAATAATGTTTAAATCTATTCTGAGGAATTTAAAAGGGTCATGTTCACGAAATCTTCTTAAAAGCTGAAGGTATCACGATTTCCTAACAAATTTCTGTTAATATGTTTATTTGGGTATACGCATTTTCATTGGAAAAATTGCATTTCAAAAAAATATAAAATAGCGCGAATATAGAAGTCTCTAAGCAATGAAACTGAACTAGCATAAAGTACATACAATCGCTGTCATCTCACAGATTACAACTGTAGTTCATGCGGTTGCGCACTCACTTTATGAAACATGGGGCACGCGGTTCAAACCCGGTTGGCGATTTTTACCTAATTTTTTTATTTTTTTTTATAAAAAGGGCTTTAAAAGGAAGGCTAATTTTTATTGGTGTGGGTATTTCTTTACAAAATTTTAGACACATTTATTGCGATTTATGAATGCAAAGAGAAAAAGTCATAAAAATATCTTCATTCGAAAAATTCTTTGACATTTTATTGCAAAGTATTGTAAAACTCATAATGTGTCAATAGTACACCAAAAAAACAGGTACCAAAAACGTTCTGTGGATTTGAATGACTTCTGAAGATAAAATGATACAATTTTTACCTGTTTTACAGAAATTTTACAATATAAATAAAATAAAAAAAATATACGAAACTGATTTCGGATATAAATTATACATATTCAGAAAAAATTTTTCAATATCCGAAATTGATTTCGGATATAAACTATATATATACTCTGAAAGCCCATGGACTGACCTTTCCATCGTGGGTATTCGCTTAGTCCCAGGTTTTGAAATTTTCGGACAGTGGGCCTAACAGTTGGACCTTATCAGATATCAAAAAATTTACAATTTAAATAAAGTCAAACAATTTATATTTTCTGAAAGCCCAAGGAGTGATCTTTCAATCGCGGGTACTCGCTTAGTCCCAGGTTTTGGAATTTCGGGACAGTGGGCCTAATAGTTGGACCATATCAATTACCAGAGCTACTGTTAAATTGTACAATTTTAAAAAAAGTCGAAAAATTTATTATATCCGAAATTGATTTCGGATATAAACTATATATATTCTGAAAGCCCATGGACTGACCTTTCCATCGTGGGTATTCGCTTAGTCCCAGGTTTTGAAATTTTCGGACAGTGGGCCTAACAGTTGGACCATATCAGATATCAAAAAATTTACAATTTAAATAAAGTCAAACAATTTATTATATCCGAAATTGATTTCGGATACAAACTATATATTTTCTGAAAGCCCAAGGAGTGATATTTCAATCGCGGGTACTCGCTTAGTCCCAGGTTTTGGAATTTCGGGACAGTGGGCCTAATAGTTGGACCATATCAAATACCAGACCTTCGGTTAAATTGTACAATTTTAAAAAAAGTCGAAAAATTTATTATATCCGAAATTGATTTCGGATATAAACTATATATATTCTGAAAGTACATGGACTGACCTTTCCATCGTGGGTATTCGCTTAGTCCCAGGTTTTGAAATTTTCGGACAGTGGGCCTAACAGTTGGACCATATCAGATATCAAAAAATTTACAATTTAAATAAAGTCAAACAATTTATTATATCCGAAATTGATTTCGGATACAAACTATATATTTTCTGAAAGCCCAAGGAGTGATCTTTCAATCGCGGGTACTCGCTTAGTCCCAGGTTTTGGAATTTCGGGACAGTGGGCCTAATAGTTGGACCATATCAATTACCAGAGCTACGGTTAAATTGTACAATTTTAAAAAAAGTCGAAAAATTTATTATATCCGAAATTGATTTCGGATATAAACTATATATATTCTGAAAGCCCATGGACTGACCTTTCCATCGTGGGTATTCGCTTAGTCCCAGGTTTTGAAATTTTCGGACAGTGGGCCTAACAGTTGGACCTTATCAGATATCAAAAAATTTACAATTTAAATAAAGTCAAACAATTTATTATATCCGAAATTGATTTCGGATACAAACTATATATTTTCTGAAAGCCCAAGGAGTGATCTTTCAATCGCGGGTACTCGCTTAGTCCCAAGTTTTGGAATTTCGGGACAGTGGGCCTAATAGTTGGACCATATCAATTACCAGAGCTACTGTTAAATTGTACAATTTTAAAAAAAGTCGAAAAATTTATTATATCCGAAATTGATTTCGGATATAAACTATATATATTCTGAAAGCCCATGGACTGACCTTTCCATCGTGGGTATTCGCTTAGTCCCAGGTTTTGAAATTTTCGGACAGTGGGCCTAATTGCAAATACCTACAGTGTTGCTGCATGTGCAGTAATTTTTATGTTTTATTGAATTGGGGTAGCACATTTGGTAATTTTGTCCTAATCCTACTTATTTTTATTAATTTTAAATAAAAATAATCGTAAAATCTATTAAATTTGATTATTTTTCAATTCTGTTAACCTTTTAAAAGAGCTCTGTTAATGGCTTAACAGAGCTCTGTTAATAACATTACAATTTAACTTTCAACAATTTATCTTCACGCTCATCTCTAAATTGTTGTATGTACTCGGAATTTTCAGTGATGAAAACTTAATTTTTTTGTATTTTTTCAATTCATCAATTCCACAACTATAAGCCGAACATCACCATATAATACACGAGGGAATCAGTACAAATAATTAGAAGGGCTGTACTGAATATTTGTAACATTCGGAAAATATGTCAGTGTAAGGAAGAGGTTCTGTTTACCTCTAATCGGGGAAGAGGGTGCAAATATCTCGAAATATTGCCCAGGCTCGGAATAAACATCCGCAGAAAGTTAGACCTCCATGGTATTTGTGTGGGGTATCGTGTGGTTGGCCCCGTCCGACTAGGAAGAGGTTCTGTTGACCTCTAAGCGGGGAAGAGGGTGCAAAATATGTCAGTGCAATTAAGAGGTTCTGTTGACCTCTAAGCGGGGAAGAGGGTGCAAAATATGTCAGTGCAAGGAAGAGGCTCCGTTGACCTCTAAGCGGGGAAGAGGGTGCAAAATATGTCAGTGCAAGTAAGAGGTTCTGTTGACCTCTAATCGGGGAAGAGGGTGCAAAATATGTCAGTGCAAGGAAGAGGTTCTGTTGACCTCTAAGCGGGGAAGAGGGTGCAAAATATGTCAGTGTAAAGAAGAGGTTCTGTTGACCTCTAATCGGGGAAGAGGGTGCAAATATCACAAAATATTGACCAGGCTCGGAATAAACATCCGCAGAAAGTTAGACGTCCATGGTATTTGTGTGGGGTATCGTGTGGTTGGCCCCGTCCGTCTAAACTGCTCCGCTCACTGGTTTAATATATATTTTTATTATTTTCTACTTTTATTTATTTTTTAATATTAACTTTAATATCTTTAGTTTTTATGTATTAATTTAACTGTAATATTATTTATTATTTATTATTATGTTTTTATTATTTTTTTTTATCTTTTTATTATTTTTTTATATTTTTATTTTTTTATTATTTTTACTATTTTTATCTTTTTATTGTTTTTTTATATTTTTATTTTTTTTTATATTTTTATTTTTTTTATATTTTTATTTTTTTATATTTTTATTTTTTTATTATTTTATTATTTTATCTTTTTATTATTTTTATCTTTTTATTACTTTTTCATATTTTTATTTTTTTTATCTTTTTATTTTTTTTATATTTTTATTATTTTCATTTTTATTATTTTTATTTTTTTATTATTTTTATTTTTTTTATTATTTTTATTTTTTTATTATTTTAATTTTTTTATTATTTTTATTTTTTTATTATTTTTATTTTTTTTTTTATTTATTTTTATTTTTTTATTATTTTTATTTTTTTATTATTTTTATTTATTTTTTTATTTATTTTTTTATTTATTTTTATTTATTTTTTTATTTATTTTTATTTATTTTTTTATTTATTTTTATTATTTTTATTTTTTTATTATTTTTATTTATTTTTTATTATTTTTATTTATTTTTTATTATTTTTATTTATTTAATAATAATACTTTTTTAATTATTAATTAAATTTATATTAATTAATTATTTTTTTAATTCTTCTTTGACCCACTGTCCCTTCCTGACTAGACAACAACACACAACAATATGTCGCGTCTTGTTGTAATGCAATGCAAAAAAGCCAAACAATAACAACAACAACAAAAATACCGACAAACTCTACAACAATAGCAATAACAAAAACAAACAACGTGATCTGATGGCGACGAGATTCCATTGTAATGATTACAACGACGACGACGACGCAACAGAAATAAGATACAGAGGAAGAGGATAGAGAAGGTGGTGGTGGAGATGGAGGGGAAGCGTGAAAACGACGCAGAGGAGAGGAACTTGAAGAAAACAGAATAAATAAATCAAAATAGAAGCCAAGCAAAAACAAAAGGCATTTTTGCGAATGAAGAAAAAAAACAAATCACCAACAACTAAAACAACAGCACCAACATGCAAATGGGTGAAACACACAGACGACAGACGAAGAGGGGTATGCCTACACACACACATTTGGACAAATGCGTATAAAAAAATAATCGATCTTCCCTCCTTTCTCTTGCCGACGGACTGTCTGACGTGGTCGCCTCTATCATTGTCTGATCGATGATCAAACACTTAAAAATATGTTGATGATAAATAAAAGTTTGCTAGATAGGGTATGGAGGAGGGGAAGGAGGTGGGACTTTGGAGAGGATAACAGAATTTTTGATTTAAAAAAAAAAAAACTTTGGATAAAGTCGATTTAAAACCAAAAAATTTTTAAAGAATATTTTTTCAAGGGTCTACCAAAGGCGTGGATTTTTTTACGAATATTTTTTCAAGGGTCTCACAAAGGCCTGGAGTTTTTAACGAATATTTTTTCAAAGGTTTCACAAAGGCCTGGATTTTTTCAAGAATATTTTTTCAAGGGTCTACCAGAGGCGTGGATTTTTTAACGAATATTTTTTCAAGGGTCTACCAGAGGTGTGGATTTTTTAGCGAATATTTTTTAAGGGTCTACCAGAGGCGTGGAATTTTTGAAGAATATTTTTTCAAGGGTCTACCAGAGGCGTGGATTTTTTAACGAATATTTTTTCAAGGGTCTACCAGAGGTGTGGATTTTTTAACGAATATTTTTTCAAGGGTCTACCAGAGGCGTGGATTTTTAAAAGAATATTTTTTCAAGGGTCTATCAGAGGCGTGGATTTTTTAAAGAATATTTTTTCAAGGGTCTATCAGAGGCGTGGATTTTTTAACGAATATTTTTTCAAGGGTCTACCAGAGGCGTGGATTTTTTAACGAATATTTTTTGCAAGGGTCTACCAGAGGTGTGGATTTTTTAACGAATATTTTTTCAAGGGTCTATCAGAGGCGTGGATTTTTTAACGAATATTTTTTCAAGGGTCTATCAGAGGCGTGGATTTTTTAAAGAATATTTTTAAGGGTCTCACAAAGGCCTGGATTTTTTAAAGAATATTTTTAAGGGTCTCACAAAGGCCTGGATTTTTTAATGAATATTTTTTCAAGGGTCTACTACAGGCGTGGATTTTTTACCTGTCTTCATTCTCTTAACCTTGCCTGCTCGAGGAGTTGTCAACGAGAAGACTCTTCATTTCTATCCAAAAATCTCTTTAACATAATACCGGTCTCTGCAGCATGAGATCTTAGGGAGCAGCATAAACTATGCAAAAATTATGAGAGCTGGAGAGTGAGTCCGTCATGTTGTTGTGGCGCTTTGTTTTTATTGTAGTACCCCCCTTTCTTCGTCCTACAAAATTTCCAAGTCATGCTAACGTTTCCATCAAACGATCGCTGCGACTCGAACCAACCAACCAGTCCTAACTGACAGCCGGTTAGTCGATCATACGCTCAATTCGTTTTCTTCGCCGCCTGTCGTTTGCAGACACACACTCACACTTTGCCTACACTACTCTTCTTGCATCGATCGCTCATTTTTCCCCTATATGCGGTTGACTACTTGTCCTAAACCTCATACCCTTCCCCCCGATGTTTGCAAAACACGTGTATACCTTTATGTTGGCTAAATTGGTTCTTGTTTTTGGTCTAGTCTGGTCTATCAGCAGAGCCATGGACAAGGGTGGCAAGTATGCGGAGTACTGAGGCTTCGAATATGGTGGGTTTGAAATATTATTGGCCCAAGAGAATAACAACAACATAATGATCGACAGCGACAATATGTTGTTTTGTTTGTTGTTGCAAAAAATAAAAACAACAACAAATCATAACAAAAATGTTGTTGGCGTTATGTGATCGTCGTCGCCGACGTTCTCATCGCCTTTGTTGTTATTGATTTTTATTTTTGTTTTGTCGGCTTCGTCGTCGGCATTTTGCCATTGTTTTGTTTTTATTTTTTGCTTCGTTTTTTTCATCTTCTTCTCTATTTCGCTTTCGTCTATTTCTCTTTTCTTTTTTAGCATCTAAAAATAGCCACACACAAAAATGTTGTTGATGAGTTTTTTTCTTGTTCAACAGTGGCCAGTAGCTGCAGCAGCCGCAGAAGCTGCCGCCGCCACCATTGTGGGCTGTCACCAAAACCAGTGTTCCACAAAAGAATTTTTGTTATTGTTTTGCTCATAAACCGGTGGCAAGTTGTTTTTTATGAAAAACTTGTACTGAAAAGCGATCAAAAAAGGTTTACTACAGTAATTTATCGTTACCTGCACTGTCGTCGATAGCTGCAATATGGGGTTTGGTTGATTGAAATTTGTTTTTAGGAAAGTCCTCTTGGATGCCCCCTTATTTAATTGTACTTAGGGCACATTCTAAAGTGATACGTTAATTTAGAGGTTTTATTTAACTTAACTGCAACAATTGATTTTAGCTGCACTTCGTTAAAGTGTATGAAAGGAAAACTGGATTTTAAAAAGAAAATGGACCGATTTATATTTAAATTTCGTTGTAATGTACAAGGGCCTACATAGTTATACCAGTTAAACCATTTCCATGCACCATTGTCTTTTGCTGATCGAAAAAATATATATTTTTATAAATCGTATAATTTTTAGGGTCTAACAAAGGCCTAGATTAAAAAAAATAATTTTTAAAGTCTAACCAAGTCGTAGATTTTGTATAAATATATTTTTAAGGTCTAACCAAGGCGTATATTTAAAGAAAATTCAGGGACTAGCCGACGCCCAGATTTTTTCAGGGACTAGCCGAGACTTACATTTTAAATAAAAAAATTAAGTAGGCCTAGATTTTTTAAAAATTACTTTTCCAGGGACTAGCCGGTTCCTAGACAACATTCTTTCAGGAACTGGCCGAGGCCTAGGTTTTAAAAAAATAAAAGGACTAACCTAGGAGTAGATTTAAAAAAATCAAGGCCAAAATTATATATTTGGTCCTTTGATCCCCAAACAATTTTGTAATTCAATTTTTGGTTATTCTACTATGGAAATGGAAAAGATCAATGTTCTATATGTCTAAAAAAATAATTGATTTCCGACGTTTGCTCGAAGTCGAAGGACCAAATAATTAATTTTATATTAAAGATATTAATTATATTAAAAAACCTCAAAATACTGTGTTATTGTAGCACTATAACAAAAATTTATTTCCATAAAATATGTTACTGCAAAAGTACTCACAAATGCAAATTGTTTGTATTTGCTCTTTCGATCCTAAAAATCAAATTGTGTATTCCATTTTAGATTCGTGTAATACGTAGATGGACGAGGTCGAAGTCTATATGGCTTAAAAATTATTTGCATTGAGGAAAATAGATGGTATCCGAATTTAATTAAATTTTTGGTTCTTCTACTATGGAGATGCAAAAGATCGAAGTTCTATATGTCTAAAAAAATAATTGATTTCCGACGTTTGCTCCAAGTCGAAGGATCAAATATATAATTTTATATTAAAGACGAAAATTTTGATTTTTTCAGATGAATACCTAAAAAACTTCAAAATACTGTGTTATTGTAACACTAAAACAAAAATTTATTTCGATAAACTATGTTTCTGTAAAAGAACTCTAAAATGAAAATTGTTGGTATTTGGTCCTTCGATCCTAACTTGTATATCCCAATTGTTGGTTCTATTAATACGTAGATGGAAAAGCTACGAAGTGTATATGGCTAAAAATGATTTGCATTGCGGAAAATATATAATATCCGAATTTAACACTAAAATATATAAGTCGAAGGACCAAATATTTAATTTAATATTAAAGAAGCAAATGTTGATATGTTTATATGAATTGATAAAAAATCTGAAAATACATTTTCGTATGAACTTTTTTTCTGTAAAAGAACATATAAAGGAGTCATTTTGGTATATGGTCCTTCGAACCCAAACAAATTTGAAAAATATTTAAAATTTTTATTATTCTCCTAATGTAGAGGATTATATGTATTTATTTCCAAAACAGTCAGGAAAGACAGGCGATTTTAGATGTTTATGCTAAATAATATAGAAGTCGCTTGACCAAATCTTAAATTATATATATCTTACTATACGTTATAACCATCCTGTACTTCTAAGAATTATTTTTCTGTACAGAAATTCATTAATAAAACTTTTTAGAATTTGGTCCTTCGATCCCAAACAAAATCTATATTTCACATTTTGGGATTTCTACCACATAGATTGAGAAGATAAAAAGTCTAAGGGTTTTAAAATAATAATTTAATTCAGTTTCCGCCGGTCCTTTTCGAAGGACCAAATCTTAAATTTTATATTAGAAAAGAAATAACCATTAATAATATTTTCCTATTGAAATAATAATATTTTCTGAAATGTATTCTATTGAAAAAAATCTTTAAAGACAACTTTTCTTCTCCTTAGCAACAGAGGCAACTGCATTGTTTCTTCGTTAGTCATACATACATATAGTTTTTTGTGTTAATTTGTTTTCCCAATAAAAAAATATAAACAAATTAAATTGGCAAGGCATATTTGATTTATTGCAGATACTTTAAAAAAATATTAACACCTTGTCAAAATGTTGAATTAATATCAAACACATATACAAAATTATGGCATTTGATAATCGGGCTGTGAGTTGTTATAATTTATGACCACTTACAAATGTGAAAATTAAATAATATCTAGATATTGGATATGTTTCGATAATAATATATGAATATATTTGGAAATTGATGAGATTTTGAGTAACAGACATATGAGTGTGTTTGTACAGAGGCAGTATACTAAGAAGATCTTTTTCAATTGGTTGATTTTTTAAGCGGCAACATTGGGACTTTTTATGTTATCAATTTAAAGAAAAGGACAATTTGCCAAAATTCCCAGTAAATTAATAGTCTGTTTATTCTTTTAAATTAGTAAAAAAGTATATTTTTCAAAGATTTCAAATCGATAGACCAATTTGAAGAAAATTTTCTACATCGAAGGACCAATTCGGAGTAGAATTGAAGTCGAAGGACCAAATGAGGAAGATTTCCACAAAGAAAAGTATTCCGCTTTGGTACTATACTTGAATAACTAATTGGGAGCTGTTTTATTGAAGTCGAAGGACCAAATTGACAAGTTGCCATAAAGAAAGGGAAGTCGAAGTACCAAATTAAACAAATTTCAATAGCTAAGAAACAATTGTCATTTATATTAAAAGATTATTTTTAGCCATATTTTACGCGTGAATATAAATGTTTCCGACCGAACTGACTCGGAACTTTTTCATTGAAATCGAAGAACCAAATTGATAATGGCTTATGAACAACTGTCATCATTTTTAATTGAAGTCGAAGGACCAAATTGACAAATTCCGACAGATATTCAATAGCTAAGAAGCAATTGTCATTTATACAACAAGATCTCGAACTATTCAGCCTCGCAGGACTGTGAAAAGGATTGCCGAGTCGGAGCTTTTTTTATTGAAGTCAAGGAA
The DNA here is from genome assembly GCF_032173495.1 of Musca vetustissima. Lineage (NCBI taxonomy): Eukaryota > Metazoa > Arthropoda > Insecta > Diptera > Muscidae > Musca > Musca vetustissima. Next base: position 128,190 of record NW_026872993.1, on the reverse strand, counting down.
ACAAGAACTTGTCATCATTGTCAGTTCTAAGACCGAGCTGATTTGAGAAATGACACCAACAACAAATTATTAAAAGACTGTAATTCCAATGGGCCAAATTGTCAAGCTATTTTGGGTGGTTACATATATCTAATCAAAATATATCAAATCGAAACACCAACATGATGCCTTTTTACCCAAGTCGAAGGACCAATTCGAAGTTGTTTCTATAAATGTCGAAGGACCAAAAGGACAAACTTTCAAAATGAAAAGTATAAAGTAACAAATTGAGAAATTAACTTGGGTAAATTCAACAGATGAATCTTAACAGACGTGAGCATTTTTGATTTTCACGAAACTTAACACACATCATTCTAGACTTTACGCTGTACCAAATTTCGTGGAAATCGAAAGGTATACAGAGACTCAAAGGTATACAGAGAAAGTGATTCTATGCATATTCTCTATCTCGATTATTTTTGCCTGTTACAAACATATGCACAAAGACATAATACCCTGTACCACAGTGTGCTGAGAGAAATTGTTTTTCCATATTTAAACTCGAAGGACCAATTTGGATTAGTTTTTAATAAGGTCTAAGGACCAAATTGACAAGCTGTACAGTTGGCGGAATTTCTATTCAAATGCAAAAATACAATTCGAAAAAACTTAGGGACAGTTTATTATAGGAAAATGAATTGCCAGCTCCCGAGGACTGAGAGCACTTATTTTTCCAAATTTAAACTCGAAGGACCAATTTGGATTAGTTTTTTATAAGGTCAAAGGACCAAATTGACATGCTGGATAGTTGGCGGAATTACTTTCACTTTTTTAGTTATAACATTATTGTACTCACATGTGACTTCAATGCAGAATAGTTTTAATAAATAAATAAAAAAATAAAAACATCTGTTCTTGTCATTGTTGTTGTTGCTGGTTTGTGTTAATGAAATCATATATATGATGAGGGTAATCAAATCATATATGAAGTGAATTTGAATGTGAGTTTCAGAATTTTTTTCTATTTATTTTTGAATTATGAATATATCATTTTTTGTATGATGATCTGCAATTGTATTTTTTGTTTGTTTTCGAGATATGACGTTATACTGCCATGCGTTTTTTTTAATTAAATATTTTTTTAATTGAATAATTTCACTTGTTCCAGAAGGTCATAAAAAATCATCATACATACTTATTTTTCTCTGTAGAAAATTATTTGGACCTCAGAGAAGAATTCACTGAAACATTTGTTTGAAAAAAATGTTTTTTTTATATTTAACTGAGACCACAATTTAAATTATGAGACCACAATTTAAATTATGAGACCACAATTTAAATAATGACATGAAATCGAAGTACCAGCTTTTTAATCTAAGTCGAAGGACCAAAATGCGAAATTCCCCGAACCAAAAAATTGAAAAAATTGCATACGGTCAACTTGAAAGAAAATCAACCAGGCATCAAATTTGATGATTTGTTTTTTTCAAAGATTTCAACACGAAAGACCAATTTGAAGGTTTTTATTTAAGTCGAAGGACCATATTAACAAGTTTAAAAAAAAACTCCATTCATTTTTTTGAATGTGATAAAAGACCAGTAAGTCGAGTGAATAAAAGGGCAAGTATCAGAAGGACCAAATCTTAAAGAGTATATGAAAGAACCATGTGCTGTGGGCTAAATTTTCATAGGAAACAAGTTCTCAGAACCACGTGGCTGAAAAACATGTTAAAACAACCCAAACGATAGTCTATTATTAAATTTTGTGTGTATGTTGCAAAGATTAGAACGGCTAATTTGGGATTTTTTAGGAGGTCGAAGGACCAAATTATCTATTATTTGATTTTAGTTGGTAATTTATTTCGAAGGACCAACATTGACTATTTTTTTTTTTCTATACAAAAAACCGAGAAGAGCAGAAAAGAGTAGTTAATCTTTTGTAGAACGAAACCTTCTCAGTTCCAGAGGTTCCATTTTGTAATTATTAAAGAGGCCGAAGGACCAAACTATGTTAGTTTTTCAAAATTTTAAAACGAAAGATCAATCAGGACCAAATAGTCAAGCTAAATATTTTCGTGCGCTTTGGGACCTATTTGCCAAATAATAAATCGCAATCAAAACTTTCTCTTTTCAAGAATACTTATTTTGGTCCTTCGATTCTCTTCATCGAAACACAGGATTGCTATATTTTTTTAGAATAGTGCTGTATCTTTAAGATTTTCATCAACATTTACATCTTTAATATCAAATTTAAGATTTGGTCTTTCGACCTCAATATTTTAAAATATAAGCCTGGAAGAAGTCCTATCTCACCTCATAGAAGTACCAACAATTGTGATATGATTTTTTTTTTTTTTTTTTAGAAAGAATAGATTTTTAAAGAGGTCGAAGGGCCAAATTATCCTTTATCTCATTGTAATTGTTATTTTTTTCGCGAAGGACAAATGAAGACTACTTTTTGTCTTTACAAAATCCGCTAGAGCTGAAATGAAAAAGACAAACTCAGTTCAGGGGGTTCCAATTTGGAATTTGTTAAGAGGTCGAAGGACCAAATTATGTATTTTTGTTTACATTTTGAATCGAAAGATTACTTTTCTGAAGGACCTATAGACAATGTAGATATTTTGCAGAATTTCGTGTATTTTTTGCGACTTGTTTGCAAAATAATAAATCGCAATTAAATCTTCCTGTTTTCAAGAAATATTTTTTTGGTCTTGCGATTCTCTACCCTTCGAGTCTTTACAAAATCCGCTAGAGCTGAAATGAAAAAGACAAACTCAGTTCAGGAGGTTCCAATTTGGAATTTTGTACGAGGTCGAAGGACCAAATTATGAATTTTTGTTTACATTTTAAATCGAAAGATTACTTTTTGAAAAGTCCGAAGGACCTATAGACAATGAAGATATTCTGCAGAATTTCGTGTATTTTTTGCGACTTTTTTTAATTTGAACGTATGTGATTTTTTTTTTTTAATTTTGGTTTTGGGAATTTTGCATTTTGATCCTTCGACATAAATTAAACCGATGTTAATTGGTCCTTCGATTTCAAGTCATTATCCAAATTGATGAAAAATGCTTCAGTGAAATATTCCCTGTAGAATAATAATAGGTCAGAATAATTCTCTACAGAAAAAAACACACTTTTTACGACAGACATTAGAAAAAATAATTGCCAATGTTAGACTGAGGATTTTTTATAGCCTTCTGGAAAGGAAGTATTTCAAAATAATTCATCAAAATATAGGATTGTTATGTTGTTTTTGTTTGCTTCTTCAATATAAAAAAATTAAGATTTGGTCCTTCGACCTCTATATTTTAAAACATACGCCTGAAATCGGCTCTTTTTTAGGGCAGACATGAGAAAAAATAATTGCCAAAGTTAGACTGAGAATTTTTTATGGCCTTCTGGGAAGGAAGTATTTCAAAATAATTCATCGAAATACATGTTATGTTGTTTTTTTTTTTGCTTCTTCAATATAAAAAAAATTAAGATTTGGTCCTTCGACCTCTATATTTAAAAACATACGCCTGAAATCGGCTCTTTTCCTTACTGCAAATATTTTTTTTAACATTGAGAAGTCTTATCTCATCTAAGCACGTAGTAAAAGTACCAACAATTGTGATATGATTTTCATTTTGAGATCGAAGGACCAAACACTGTTGTTATTATGTTACCAATATTAACAAAAGATACTTACAGGATAGTTTCAATATTTTCATTAGAAAAGAATTCAGACGTCAGTTTTTAATGAACGGTACTGAATGAAGTCTACTTTTTCTATAAATGACGTGCGTCATTACGGTATATAAATTCGTTATCTTTTTGTCGAACTCACAACCCATAATTTTCAAAGCGAAGCTTACCTGAAAGTAAAAGAAAATAAATATATATTAGTTAGGAGCTACATAATAAGGGTTTTATGTGATTAAATTAATCATTTAAAGTATAGAAAAACAAATCCGTAGTCATGAATATATTTTTTGTGTAAAAAATGCAATTTGGAATTTTTAAAGAGCTCGAAGGACCAAAATCCTAACTAAGAGGATCCGTTTTGATTCTATTTGGTTAATTCTATATAGAATATATGATCCGTTTTAGATCCTCTGATTTCCCCTTCATTCTAATGAGGATGGGTATTAAAAATGGTTTTCTAACAATTTTTATTTTATATTTGCAAAAACCCATATGGTTTTGTCGCCAGAGGCTGTCGTAGGGGAATCATCATCATCAGCAGACACCCGACGTTAACAATTTACGTCACAAGCAGTTTTTCGTTTTTTTGCAAATTTATATATGTATGATTGTTTGTGTTTGTGTGCTTTTGATTTTAAATACAATTTATTTTTGTTATCTTTTGTTTTGGTTTTATCTGTCTTTTTTTTTCTTTTTCTATCTAATTTTGTATTTATTTTGGCGTCAATTCTATTTTGTTTAGTATTTGTATTATTTAACTAGAAAAAAATAAAGCAAAAACAACAAAATAATTATTATAAACATCTTTGCAATTGGAATAATTCTTAACAATTCCTGAATATTGAAAAAAAAATTAAAATTCGAAGGACCAAAAATTTTAATTTATAATATTTTTCAATGGATGGACCAAAATTGTATTTTTCGGTAAAAGAATATAATTCTTAGTAGTGCTTCAAATCACATATTTCAGAGTTCGGCTACCTTTTCCCAACAAAAAATATTCAAACTTCGTATGTATAGGAGAAAGTTAGGACCAAAATTATTTTCCAACTAAGTCGAAGGACCAACAATTTATGTATAATATTCCAATCGAAGAAACGAATTAGTTTTTCACGAAAAATATCTCTTAATACCAATTTGAAAATTTGTATAACAATCTACTCTTAGGTTAAATTTCATAATAGCTCACAATGAAGGACCAAAAAATTAAGTATTGTGGTATATTTTGTCCTTCGACCCTAAATAGTTGGTTCGTGCACAACGTGATTGGTTACGTAACTAGAAAGAAATGGTTCTTAATTTGTGGATAGGAACAGATTACATATGGTCCTTCGATTTCTTTAATAAATTCCAAATTGGTCTTTCGAGTTCAAATTAACCACCTAGTTGAGATTTAAAGTTAAGAATCTTCAGATTTGATGTCTTAATCAGCAAGACAGCTTGTGGGACTTCATAGCTAAAATAATTACAAATGAAAAATGTAGGAAGGAGGACGGATTATTTACACAGGAAATAAGTTCCAAAATTTCGAATTTTCAAGAAGACAAAGTTTCGTAATCTATACTTTGGATTTCTAAATAATAGTCATATTAAATAAAAGCCATATTAAAAACCACTTTAAGGTTTATGGTTAATTAATGGTCCTTCGATCACTGCAATCATTTTTAAATTGGTCCTTCGAGTTAAAATCATTTATGAATACCTACTGAAATAAATATTATTCAATGATTGGAGAATTTTGTCAATGATTTGAATTTGTTCCTTCGACTTCCTTAATAGAAAATGGTCTTTCGAGTTACATAATACTCACATACTGAGTACTGATGTCTTTGCAGACAAATCAGTTCCGGAAGACTGATTATTTTGTCATATTAATTATTCGTTTTCAACTCAAAGGACCAATTCGGTTTTTGTTCATTAACGCGGAAGGACCAAATCAATAAGCAAGACAACATGTGAGATTTCATAGCTAAAAAAACATTAATTAGTGAGGACTACTGTTATTTTACAAAAATCTTTAAAGTCATTCAAGTTTAGAGGATGGCATTTTAGTCCTTCGAATTCGGTTAACATTTTTTTAATCGGTCCTTCGATTTCAAAAGGTTAATAAATAGCTACAAAAATTTCTTTTAAAGCAAGACAATACTTAGAAGACAACTTTGTAAAAATTTACAATTCTGTCCTTCAAGTTTAAATTTTGATGCATACCTACTACAATAAGTTTGTTCTCCATGATCGGAGGAGTTTCGAAACTGAGGAAAAGATTAAAGAAGTGAACATATTATTCTCCCATAAGAAATCGGTCCTTGGACTTATTTGCCAAATTTAAAATTGGTATTTGAAATTAAAAACTTTTTTAGGGTTTATAAATAATCAATCCTCAGATACTGAATTTCAATTCAGAGGATGTCATCTTCCACCCTCGTTAACATTTTTATGTTGGTCCTTCCATTTCATATTTTTGATGAATGTCAGTGGACATTGAAAATGTTTATGTTATTTTTAAATTTGTTCTCAGTGATCGGAGAAATATCCCACGAATCTGAGAAAGTGTCCAATAAGAATTTGGTCCTTCGGTCTCATTTAGAAATTCAAAATTAGTCTTTGGCCGGTAGGCCCCTTTCCTGTAGACCAATGTAATTTTTATTTCGAAGAAGACATATTGGTCCTTCGGTCTCTTGAAAAATATACAAATTGGTAATTTGGCTTAAAATCTGTTATAAATACTCACAAAAATGGGAGGAATTTTGTAAAGTAAAAATTGCCCTGCGAAACTGAAGAAGAGTTTATAGATGTTAACATATTTTCTCCAATAAGAATATGGTACTTCGACCCCTTTTTTAAGTACAAAATGTGTCTTTCGAGTTCAAATCTGATTGAGAATTTCCGTCATCTTTTTAGTTTATCAACTTGGTCCTTCGGCCACTTTTTAAAAGTATGCAAAATGGTCCTTCGAGTTCAAGTCTTTGAATAATTCCCCAAACATATAATATTATTAATACGTTTTTGTTATTTGTTTCTGTTAATTGAACCCAAAAATATCACGCTTCTCTCCAAATTATTATTCAATAAATTGTTGACCTTGTATGGTAATTTATTAAAAGAATCAAAATCAAAACAAAAAAATGATAAATCTATTTTGTTGCTCGTGTATTTGATTGGCACACATAAACGGGTTATTTTATTTCCCCTTTAATTTTTTCTATCTCGCCTAAGGCATTTTCGAACGTGTTTTTGATGGGACGCCTCTGATAGAGCAAATTAAAACAGGTGGCGCTTAGACCTTTTTGCGGAACGCAAAAAAAAAATAAACCATAAACGATTTCTTCGCCACACATTTAAGGCAAAGGCATTTTGTGGGCATTTGAGTGGGTGGTTGATTGGCGCGTTGAAAAAAAAAAAATATTTGGCAGGTGCTTTAATGGGGGAAATATACTGGTCAACATTTCAGCGTGAACGTATTAAATTCCATTATTTTATAATTAATCATAAGTGCTGCTGTCGTGAGTACTAGAGAATTGAATTTCATTGTTGCCAGCCATCGAAAGTGTTTCAAACGTAAATGAAGGAAGGTGTCAACAATTGTCAGAAATCTGAATAGAAGTGTGATTTTAGTCGTGCGGTTTTTTGTAGGTCAGTGTAGCACCACCACCACCACCATGACTATGTAGAATTTTTCTTAACGTAACCTATATTATTTGCATATTGTGTAAATAAAAACGCTTGTATGTTTTTTTTTTTTTTTGTATTTTGAAAAAATCCTAAGGTATTTCTACTGCTGCCCTCCTTTTATTGCGCCGTCCATCTCGCCAGTATTGAATATTTTGTTTGGCATTGGCCTAAATTTTGATATATGCTGTTGTTGTTGGTTTTTTTTTTCTATTTCTAGTTTTGCTTTGTTTTAGTAGCTAATTTTTTCTTGTTCTAAATTTTTGTGTGTTTTTTGTATTGTTATAGTGATTGTTGTGACTATCTGTCGAACGAACACGAGGGTAAACTATTTCCGGGTTGAGTATTATGTCTGAAATGTGTGGCCGTTTAAATGCGCAATAAACAATACTAAACCACTTAGTCCAGAGATCGATTTGAGTGTTAAGTTGATAGTCCTTTCTGAACGAAGTCCTACCGACTCGAATAGGCTCAATTGAAAATCATTATTTTCTCTATAGCCAGTGTACTAAAAAACTTTCAAACCTAAACTTTCTTCAATACATCTGTAAATGATTTTTTATAGAGAAAACAAAAAAAAAAATTATAGAGAAAAAAATTTTTTTAGAACAAAATTTTTCACATAAAAGTATTTTTCAGACTCTCGTAGGACCAATTTGGTGATTTAAATTGATGTTGAAGGTCCATTTTAATATCTATAAATAATTTTTTTCTAGAGAAAACAAATTAGTTAGCCCTTTAAGACAAGCAATTTTCCTAGAAAGTATTTTTCAGACCCCCGAAGGACCAATCTGACCAATCTTATTGAGGTCGAAGGACCAAATCGCCAACATAAACAGCTGACGGATTTTTGACTATAAAATGCTCATGTTTGATAGCTCAGAAAATAATTTTCATCAATTAAATATTTTTTTATTAATGTCGAAGGACCAAATTGACCATTTAGACAGTGCCCAAAAAATATCTGTGACTGACGACTAATTTAAACCTACATAAGAAAAACTGCATGAACTGAATACTGATTTTTAGCGGGAAGAACAATTTTCTAAATACTGAGGACAGTTTTGATAATACATATAAATTCATTTCATTTACTGAGTGCTTAAGGTCGAAGGAACATTTTGATAATAAAATAATAATAAAATCGACCAAATAATTATCAGTTCAACAGTAATTGTGGAAAGATCAGAAAAATTCAATTAGATGTACATTTGTTTCCATTCGCTTTAGTAGGTCAAAGGACCAAATTTTTAATATCAATATCTGGCGAACTTTCTCATTTTATAAAATCTGCTAACAAATTCTCAGACATGGAGGACTGATCTGAACATTACAAAATTGGTTTTTATCTATTTTATGAATCGATTGAAGGTCCAAATTGTCAAGGAAAATTTTTCGCTTCAGAAGCTAAAAAAAAATTGTTCAGGCGATGAACTCAAGGAACAAATTTCAATAGAAGTCGAAGGACCAAATTGACAAGCTAGAATGATGATGAAGTTTCTTAGTAAAAAAAAAAATAATTCATTAAAAAGGTCTGTTTTTTCCAAAGGAATAAAATTCTCAGACTCTGAATTAAAAGGCAAAATCAATGAAAAATATTTTCGCTAGAAGCATCACATTGGAATTTTGTATTAGATGTTGAAGGACAAAATTTAAAATGAAAAGAATTTCTGTCAAATTCTATAGAGTTGAATGACGAAATTCTCAAATTGAATTTCTCGGTTAATAAAATGTTCATCACACAATTTGATTCTAGAGGTCTCATACTTTTCTAGAAAGAATCGAATTCAAAAGATTCAGGGGCTGAGATTTATTAAATGAAAAATTATGCTCTCAGAGTCAGAACTTTAGAAATAAATTTGGGCGCTTGTATAGAGGTCGTTTGTTAAATACACAAAAATCGTTGTGAATTTCGTAAATTAATCCTCAGATATTGAGATCTAAATTGTGTTGTACAGAAATAAAAATATCTGATATACACAAACACCAGATCATTCGACATTTAAATCGTTTTCTTCGTAGAAAACGCGAGGAAAGAAGAACTGTGTCTCCAAAGAAAAACAAAAGTCTTTTCGTTTAGAAGCTAAAATGGTTTTCCCCATTCTTGTCGTCTTGTAGATAATGCGATAAAGACAATAAATATTAGACCCTACCGAAGTCACCCATCCATTAAATACTAATGCCGAAGGACCAATTTATTTTTATTACAGTGGAAGGAACGAAATTCGGCAGATAAAAAAATGCTCATAATACAAATAAATTTTATAGGAATGTGAATAATTAACTTTCTGAAGACTGAGTGTAGTTCGAAGGACCAAATTAGCAATTAGGAATTTTCCAGCCATTCAGAAAGCTCAAAAATTTGGGACTGATTTTTGTTTATGATAAAAAGTATCAGGCTCTTCTTGAAAAAAAAAATTCTATTCATATAGATTATATGATGTACAATTTTTATTAATTTCATTGAATGTTTAAAAAAATTAATTGAAATAAAAAATTTAGATAATTCTAGTACAGGTCGAAGGACCAAATTAACCAGTTCACCAGTCACTAAAGTCGAAGGACCAAAATCCCATCATGCTAAAATATTATGTCAAGTCGTAGTCGAAGACCAATATTTATCGAAAAATAATTAGTCCGCAGTATAAATTCTTAGTCGCTGAGGAATTTCACCGACAAAAAATTCCGCTTGCTATTTAGATTTTCAATTTGGCCCTTCGATCACTTCCAAGAAGATACAAAATGGTCCTTCGAGTTCAAATCTGTGAACAATTGTCCACAACAAAGTCTCAGCCTCTAAAAATGGCTCTTGTTTAGAAAATAATATTTTGGAATGTATATCGTATTATTCTCTAAAGGTAGGGTTGTGCAATATCGTTCCTGACGCTTTGGCTCCGCAAAGGAACTAGTTCATCCATTTAATTCCATAGTTCCTTCATTGAATCGTTCATTGGTGTATTGGACATTGGTGTGTCAGTCGTTTCGGCCAATGAAAGCAAATATCTAGATAAACAATGGGGTCAAAAGAAACAATATAGACTTGAGAAAAAGGAAATAGAACAAAAGAATTGGAACTAGTACCGATCGTTCCATTTGCTGAATAGTTCCTTTGAACTTTTTTTCGTTGCGAAACGATTCAACTGTATTTAAAGGGGACGAATTATAAGGCATTAATTTTTAATAATATTTCTTAAAGATCTATCAAATTAAAGGCGACATAATTTATAAGCGTAGCTTATGGACACCAGTTAATTCGGTCAATCAATAGAAAGACCTAAATGAAGGATTAAAAGGAAATAATGAAATAAGAGTATAAATAACGACTGGAGCAAAAATAAACTAGATTAACAATTTAAAGGAGTTAAAAACCCTCAGGTATGAATTATTTCAAGATCTATCAAATCCAAGACTTGGTCCATTAGCATTATAGGCGTGGATAAGAATATTTTTCGAACTCGATTAAATCCATAGGCCTGAATTGTATAGAAATATTTTTAAACGTTTTAAATGTATTTTTGCTCAGTGTACCTCCACTACATTCCTGATAATTGCAACCAGAAGATGCACGTAAGTACGTACACATTATGTGGCATTTAAAAAACTATAAATACGTACAGAGACAGGGTTCATAGTCCACCAGAGCAAGTACTTGGCTGAACCATGACATGACAGAAGAATGAAAAACAAAAATAACACAAAACAGATTGTAAGTAATTGTTATTAAGCTGTGGAGGATAGCACTCCACGGTACAATAAGAATGTGGGATTTACGTACGAATATGTTACTCATAGATCCGCCGCTCGCCCCAAAATGGGGCGAGAATGGTGTACGGAGAACTTTTGTGTCGTATTTTTAGATTCAATTGAAGTAAGGAATGAATTATCTTTGAAAGTAGGCTCCAAAAAGTGAATAATGCGTTCGGAATTTTGCGTTTTGATTGGAGAACAATGGTAAAGACTTGCAGATTTTTAAAGTGCATTGGAGCATGAAAAGTCTATAAATATTATTTTTATTATTTATTTATTTTTTTGCAGTTTGACATTTCTGAAAAAAATGTATATTTTTTGTCCACATGAACTATTTGTGTTATAAGTGATTTTTAGATTATCCGTCACTTTGATATGATGTGGGCCACTGATGAAATGAAACAGCTGTGCCAGTTCGGCATTCTGCTTACACTTCCCTTTCTCTTTTGTAGGAATATGGATTATAGAAAAAATATTAAAATAATAAATATTTAAAATAAAACAGTGAGCGGAGCAGTATAGTCGGACGGGGCCGACCACATGATACCCTACACAACTTCCACGAAAATGTAACTTTCTGTGGTTCTATATTCTGAGCATGGACAATATTTCACGATATTTGAACCCCCTTTGACCGACTAGAGGTCAACAAATATTACTAATATTCAGTACAGCCCTGCTAATTACTTGTCCAGATTCCCTTCACCGTGGGTTGTGTTGTGTTGTTCGGCTTTCAATTGTGACCTATAGATCGACGCAAAACATTAAGTTTTGGGTCCACTTCATTCCAATATTATTATGTGATAATCACCGAAAATTATAGGCGTTATCCTTGACCATACCTGGATCCTCGTGGAAAATTCCAATGCGACCAGCGCTATATTTCCGCCCTCTAGTGTGCTAATGGGTTACTAAATTAGACATGATTATTCTTTGGCCCCAACCTCTTCTCCATGTAGGGGTCCCCTTCTCCGAAGTTTGGGTCATAATTGCGACCTCTGGAGCGACCAGAAAATCAGACCGAAATAATGTTGTTGGTCCATTTCATCCCCTAAATATTATCCGATCTTTAGCAAAAACAATAGAATTCTTCATTGGCCAGAACCCGTCCTACATGCAAAATTTCGTGAAGATTGGTCCATAAATGAGGGTTGTATCGTCTTTACAAATTATAATCGACAGACGGACACCTTTCTATATCACTCAGCTAGTCGAGATATGACGATCGGTATACTTAAAGGTGGGTCTAGGACCAATATTTTGCGGCGTTACAAACTTTTGTGGCTGCACAAATATATATACAACATAGTTTTATACCCTACACAATTATTATTGGATTTTTTAAATAACTGTTTGAGGACCATCACAGGGCGGGGATTTTTTTTAAGTACTTGTTTAAGGATCCACGCAAATGGAAGATTTTTCTCTCGTTTTATACACTTCACCACACTATGGTACAGGGTATTATATCTTTGTGCATATGTTTGTAACAGGCAAAAATAATCAAGATAGACCCCTTGTTCCTTTTTAGAATATGCATAGAATCACTTCTGAGTCGATTTATGCATGTCCGTCTGTCTGTCCATGCTAAATTGTAAACAAAGTACAGGTCGCATTTATGATCCGAATTGGATGAAATTTGGCACAGCTCATTTATTTGACCCAAGGACGAAACCTATTGAAATTGGGAAAAATCGGTTCAGATTTAGATATAGCTCCCATACATATTTCGTCCGATTTAAGGTAAATGGTGTACTAAAGTCCCTATATATCTTTCGATTTGCACAAAATTTGGCATAGCGTACTGACTGAAGCCTAGAATGATGTGTGCAAACTTTCGTGCAAATCGGTTCAGATTTAGATATAGCTCCCATATATATTTTCGTCCGATTTAAGGTAAATGGTGTACTAAAGTCCCTATATATCTTTCGATCTGCACAAAATTTGGCATAGCGTACTGAATTAAGTCTAGAATGATGTGTGCAAAGTTTCGTGAAAATCGGTTCAGATTTAGATATAGCTTCCTTATATAGTTTCGTCCGATTTTAGGTAAATAGTCCACTAAAGTCCCTATATATCTTTCAATTTGCACGAAATTTGGCACACTGTAATGTATAAGGTCTAGAATGTGTGTTAAGAAAGAAAATCGGTTCAGATTTAGATATAGCTCCCATATATATTTTCGTCCGATTTGAGGTAAATGGTGTACCAAAGTCCCTACATATCTTTCGATTTGCACGGAATTTGGTATAGCGTACTAAATTGCATCTATTATAATGTGTGCTAAGTTTCATGAAAATCGGTTTAGATGTTGATAAAGCTCCTATATATATATATATATATATTCGCCCGATTTTAGGTAAATGGTGCACCAAAGTCCCTGGAAATCTTTTCATTTGCACGAATTTTGGCTTAGCGTACTAAATTAAGTCTAGAATGATGTGTGCAAAGTTTCGTGAAAATCGGTTCAGATTTAGATATAGCTCCCATATATATATTCATCCGATTTTATGTAATTGGTGCACCAAAGTCCCTATATATGTTTCGATTTGCACGAATTTTGGTATAGGGTACTGAATTAAGTCTAGAATGATGTTGCTAAGCTTCGTGAAAAGATCAATAGCTAGGCTGATTGACACATCGTACTGAAGTAATATAAATTAGTCTCTGGCAAGTTTCCCTGAAATCGGTTCAGATATAGATATATAACAAACACGCGACGCCTGTTAGGATACATATGTAGAATATACATAAATTGGTGAAGGGTATCATATTGTCGGCCCAGTCCGACTTTACTACTTTCCATACTGGTTTAAGAATGTTTTAGGCAAGAGTTTTTTTACAAATATTTTTCAATGACCTACACAAGCGTGGATTAAAAAAAAAATTAATGACCTATTTTTCGAGGATTATCTAAGGCGTGGATTGTTTAAAACATATTTTTCAGGGCCTATCAAAGGTGGGGATTTTTTAAAACATTTTTTTAAAGGCCTATCAAAGGTGGGGATTTTTTTAATAAAAATATTTTTCAAGGCTCATCAAATTTGAATTTTCAAGATAAATCCTTAAGGCATCCACCGAATGTCGGTCTGAGGACATTCGAAAGGGAAATATAAAAATTGGAACCTGCTCTTAAAGTATCTTTGAATTTTTGGAGATTTTTATTCCAATTCCCCCTTCTTTCCTTATCATAAAAATCTGCTCTGGCAATCCTTAACCCCCCTCCAACCTTCCCAAGATATTTATTCTTCCATCACGCATCAGTCATGAATTAATAATAATGCAAAACCAAAACCATCAACAACAACAACAAATTGGGAAAAAAACAAAACATAAATAATAATCAATTTGTTGTATAATAAACAACAACAACAACTATGAAAATAAAAAAACAAAGACAACAACAAAGAAAGAGTGATATGAAAAATAATAAGAAGAAAAATATGGGATAGAATGAAATAAAAAACGAAAAGAAGAAAAAAATCTGCAGAGCATTCCTTTCTGCGAATCAATGGGTGTGTACCTCGACAGTCTTAAGAGATAAGGGAAAAATATATGAAAGAAAATAAGAAGCAGAGGATGGGAGATAGGGAGTGGGGTGAAAAATCACAAAGCAAAAAAGGAGAGCACAACTGACAAATATGCCGCAGCGCCCAAGTTGTTTGTATGTTTGATTAAGCGTAGGTCAATGCAATTCAATGTGGGGCCTAAGGTTTTAAATTAGTGATTCAATGTTCAATTCAGAAAAAAATTATGATGGTGGCAGTGGCTCGTTCATTGACCACCAGCACCACCTCATATGGACATTTATAGCCTCGTCTTATCATTCATTGCAATGAATATAAAACAAAAAACCGATGATAGTGAGCAGCGAACAGAGGCCGGTCTCCCGGTCGCCTCTTTATCAATGGTGGCTGGTTGAAGCGTTCGCTACATGGAAGCAAATATTGCCCGGCCAAGCCCATCATGAAACACAGCGCCTACCTGATGATGATGATTATACAATAATCATAAAGCAAGAACAACAGCAATAACAATAAAAAAGTGGAAACATTGCCGCAGTGGTAAGACGACCGACTACAAATTACAAATTGCATTGGAATTTGTATCAATATGGAAATTGCAAATTACCAACAACAACGACAACAAGGAGCACTCACAGGCATTCTATTAGAAATTTAATCAAACATTAGAAATAATACAAAAATAGGGTGGGATTTAAAAAAGCTGGAGCTTTAACAAATATTGTTTAAAAAATCCATTTAATTTAAATTCTTTAAACCAGTAAGGAAAGTAGTAAAGTCGGACGGCGCCGACTATATGATACCCTTCAACACTTTGGGTATATTCAACAGATGAATCCTAGCAGACGTCGCATTTTTAAAGGACCAGTAAAATGAAATTGGATCCATAAACATGTCATTCGGCAACCCATACTAAATTTTTCATTTGGTCAGATATGGGAGCTATATCTAAATCAGAACCGATTTTCAGGAAACTTAACACACATCATTCTAGGCCTAATTCATTACGCCGTGCAAAATTTCGTTAAAATCAAAAGATATATATATACGCTTTGGTGGACCATTTACATTAAATCGGACTAAAATATATATGGGAGCTATATCTAAATCTGAACCGATTTTCACGAAACTTAATATTCACAATTCTAGACTCAATTTATTACGCTATGCCAAATTTCGTGCAAATCGAAGGATATAAAGGGACTTTGGTGCACTATTTACCTAATATCGGACGAAAATATATTTGGGAGCTATATCTAAATCTGAACCGATTTTCACGAAATTTAACTCACATCACTAGAGACTTGTTTCGGTACGCTATGCCAAATTTCGTGCACATCGAAGGGTATATAGGGACTTTGGTGCACTGTTTACCTAAAATCGGACGAAAATATATTTGGGAGCTATATCTAAATCTGAACCGATTTTCACGAAATTTAACACACATCACTATGGACTTAATTCAGTACGCTATGCCAAATTTCGTGCAAATCTATAGACTTTGGTGCACTATTTACATTAAATCGGAGGGAAATATATATGGGAGCTATATCTAAATCTGAACCGATTTTCACGAAACTTAGCACATATCATTCTAGGCTCAATCCAGTACGATATACCAAATTTCGTTTAAATCAAAAGATATATATACACTTTGGTGGACCATTTACATTAAATCGGACGAAAATATATATGGGAGCTATATCTAAATCTGAACCGATTTTCACGAAATTTAACACACACCGTTCTAGACTCAATTCAGTACGCTATGCCAAATTTCGTGAAAATCGAAAGATATATAGGGACTTTGGTGAACCTTTTACATAATATCGGACGAAAATATATATGGGAGCTATATCTAAATCTGAACCGATTTTCACGAAACTTAACACACATCATTCTATACCTAATTCATTACTCTGTACCAAATTTCGTGCAAATCGAAGGATTTATAGGTACTTGGTGCACCATTTACATTAAATCGGACGAAAATATAAAGGGGAGCTATATCTAAATCTGAACCGATTTTCACGAAATTTAACACAAATCGTTCTAGACTTATTCCAATACGCTATGCCAAATTTCGTGCAAATCGAAGGATATATAGGGACATTGGTGCACTATTCACCTCAAATCGAGATGAATAGTGCACCAACACAAATCACTATAGACTTAATTCAGTACGCTATGCCAAATTTTTCCCAATTTCAAATAGGGTTCGTCCTTGGGCCGAATAAGTGACCTGTGCCAAATTTCATCCAATTCGGTTTATAAATGCGACCTGTACTTTATTTACAATTTAACATGAACAGACGAACGGACGGACATGCATAAATCGATTTAGAAGTTGATTCTATGTATATTCTCAAAAGGAACCATATGCACAAAGACATAATACCTTGTACCACAGTGTGGTAAAGGGTATAAAAATCCACGCCTTGTCTAGTCCCTAAAAAAAATAATTTAAAAAAAAATCTGTTGATCCCTGAAACAATATTTTTAAAAAGACTACGTCTCTGATATAACTTCTGTTTTCTCCTCTTTAGAACACATCCAAGTATTCTCTTTGTATTGAACTTCCATTGGCCAGCATGAGTCAATTTGTCGTCCAGACTAACTGACGTTAGTCCGTTGTCTTTGCCTTGCCCATCCACCATTCAGCACGACATCACAAAAGGAAGTTTTTTTTATCGAATTGAATGTTCTGTTCAACACAAAGGATGTTGAAGGAATGTGGTCGGTCTGTGTATGAGTGTATACACACATACATACATACACACACTTACATTTACATGTAAATGAGCGTAGGATATACGAGATTAGATTTGATTATATTTTATGACAGTCGAGAGTGGGTGGAAGTATATTAACCACAAAAAGGGGAGAATAAATGGAGTGATAAAAATTAAAAAAAAAACAAATTTTGAAAAACCTTCGTCAATGTTATCTGTAGAAATTGAAATTTATTTCAATTATTATTTGAGGTTAACAAATAATAAAATAAATTTATTTTTAAATTTTATATTTTCTCTCAGCCCAAAGCATGCTTACCCTTTCTATAATGAGATTTTATCCAATAAAATGTAGGCTGTTCAATATGCTTAAGGCAATTATAATATATACATAGATTAATTAAATCCACAGAGACAAATTGAGACAATTTGTTGTTGTTGTAGAAAAAAATAAAACTACCCGCTGCCATCCTCAGGGACAAATCATGGACCAACAAAGGCGTAGATTTTTAAAAAATATATTTCTAGGCCCACAAAGGCATGGATTCAAATATAAAAAATCTATCTAGCCAATGCGTGGATTTTTTAAAGAATATTTTTTGAAGGACTAGCTTAGGTGAAAATTTTTTAAAAAATATTTTTTTCCAAAACTATCCAATGCGTGGATTTTTTTAAAAAAATATTTTTCCCAAGACTATCCAAGGCGTGGATTTTTTAAAAAAAATATTTTTCCCAAGACTATCCACGGCGTGGATTTTTTTTAAATAATTTTTTCCAAGACTATGCAAGGCGTGGTTATTTTAAAAAAAATAATTTTTTTCCAAGACTATCCAAGGCGTGGATTTTTTTTAATTTTTTTTTTTTTTGCAAGTCTAATCAAGGCATGTATTTGTTTAAATATTTTTTTCCAAGACTATCCAAGGCGTGGATATTTTTAAAAAAATATTTTTTCCAAGACTATCCAAGGCGTGGATTTTTCCAAGACTATCCAAGGCGTAGATTTTTTTTTTAAATAATTTTTTCCAACACTATCCAAGGCGTGGATTTTTTTAAATAATTTTTTCCAAGACTATTCAAGGCGAGGATTTTTTAAAAAAAAATATTTTTGTTAAAGAGGCGTGGTTTTAAAAAAAAAAAATATTTTTTCCAAAACTATCCAAGGCGTGGATTTAAAAAAAAAAAATATGTTTTCCAAAACTATCCAAGGCGTGGATTTTTTTTTTTTTTCGCAATTTTGGAAAAAATTTTTTCCCAAGACTATCCAACGCGTGGATTTTTTTAAAAAATATTTTTCCCAAGACTATCCAACGCGTGGATTTTTTTAAAAAATATGTTTCCCAAGACTATCCAACGCGTGGATTTTTTTAAAAAATATTTTTCCCAAGACTATCCATGGCTGGATTTTTTTAAAAAAATATTTTTCCAAAAATTTTAAATTTTATAAATTTTATTTTTAAAAAAATATTTTTCCCAAGACTATCCATGGCTGGATTTTTTTAAAAAATTATTTTTCCCAACATTTTAAATTTTATAGATTTTATTTTTAAAAAATATTTTTTTACAAGACTATCCAAGGCGTGGATTTTTAAAAAACATTTTTTCAAAGACTAGAGTGGATTTTTTTAAAAAATTATTTTTCACAAGACTATCCAAGGCGTGGATTTTTTTAAAAAAATATTTTTTCCAAGGCTATCCATGACTGGATTTTTTAAAAAAATATTTTTCCCAAGTCTATCCAAGTCTTGGATTTTTTTAAAAAAAAATTTTTTTTCCAAGACTATCCAAGGCGTGGATTTTTTTTAAATTCTTTTTCACAAGACTGGATTTTTTAAAAAATAATTTTTCCCAAGACTATCCAAGGCATGGATTTTTTTTAAAAAATAATTTTTCCAAGACCATCCACAAGGCGTAGATTTTTTTAAAAAATATTTTTTTTCCAAGACTATCCAAGGCGTGGATTTTTTTAAAAAATAATTTTTCCAAGACTATCCAAGGCGTGGATTTTTTTAAAAAATAATTTTTTCCATGACTATCCAAAATGCGGATTTTTTTTTTAAATATTTTTTTCCAAGACTATCGTTATTATATTCGTTAATAACATGTGGTGGAGATTTCCAAATGCATTTCATTGAAACCTAGACCCTGAAACGTAAGTGAAGTGTCTTAATACCTCTGGTAAGGTGGCCAAGTAACTGTTGGTAGTTAAGCAACTTAACTAACCAATAGATATCTGATTTTTTTAACCAGCTAAAGCAGCTAATGGAAAGAATGGATGGATGAAGTGCAAAGAAACTTAACAACCTTTGGGCGGTAACACACAAATTGCAGAAAACACCATAAGATGTCCCCCCAACTCCCGCCATGGATTCCCTATTCATAACAACAGCAGCCTTTACGCTACCGCCACCAGTTACCAAGGGAGGGTGTGGCGTAGCAGTAAGACAGGCGTGCAGGCAGCGGTAGTCAGACCAACCAAACAAAAAAAAAAACTACACACGCCGTGAATTCGCAATTGCGCGTGTTAGTACTTAAAACGAGTACAAACTTACGAACAAGAAGACAGTCAAACCAATAAAAAAGGCAACAACAACAACAATTTTTTTGCACAAGCATAAGAAAACTAGTGGTACTGCCTGCTAGTTGTGGTGGTTTGGGTAGTCAACCAGTCAGCCAGCCGGCATGGCTGTCTGTCTGTCAGTCAGTCACTCTGCCAGAGAAGTCGACCATCTGTTGGTCCGTCCGACTGTCTTTTTTATCAATGTTTGCATTGTGGTGGTCTATTGGTTGGTTGGTTACTCACTCACTTGCCATCGCGAAATACTAAAACAACTACAACAACAAAATACCAAAACGCAAAACATGCAAAGAAAAATTGGCAAGTTTTGTTTGCTGTTTTTTTTTTTAGTTCGCACTGAGATCACACTCCCTTTGTACCTCACCCTCTCTCTCCCTCTCTTATGAAAATTGTTTGGTGATCTGTTGGCGAATTTTTTTTCTTTTCTCTTTTCATTTCTTTGTTGTTAGCATCTCATCAGCAGCTTCGTGGCATAGATGCCGGGTATTTGTATGACAGCAGGAACTGAGAAATTAAAAAAATATTCTTTAAAAAATCCACGCCTTGTTTGTGTCCCTGAAAAAATATTCTTTAAAAAATCCACGCCTTGTTTGGGTCCCTGAAAAAATATTCTTTAAAAAATCCACGCCTTGTTTGGGTCCCTGAAAAAATATTCTTACAAAATCCACGCCTTGTTTGGGTCCCTGAAAAAATATTCTTTAAAAAATCCACGCCTTGGCAGGTCTTTGAAAAAATATTCTTAAAAAAATCCACGCCTTGGCAGGTCTTTGAAAAAATATTCTTTAAAAAATCCACGCCTTGTTTGGGTCCCTGAAAAAATATTCTTTAAAAAATCCACGCCTTGTTTGGGTCCCTAAAAAAATATTCTTTAAAAAATCCACGCCCTGTTTGGGTCCCTGAAAAAATATTCTTAAAAAAATCCACGCCTTGTTTGGGTCCCTGAAAAAATATTCTTTAAAAAATCCACGCCTTGTTTGGGTCCCTGAAAAAATATTCTTTAAAAAATCCACGCCTTGTTTGGGTCCCTGAAAAAATATTCTTTAAAAAATCCACGCCTTGTTTGGGTCCTGAAAAAATATTCTTTAAAAAATCCACGCCTTGTTTGGGTCCCTGAAAAAATATTCTTTAAAAAATCCACGCCTTGGCTGGTCTTTGAAAAAATATTCTTTAAAAAATCCACGCCTTGGCTGGTCTTTGAAAAAATATTCTTTTAAAAAAACAGGCCGTGGCTAGTCTTTAAAAAAATATTCTTTAAAAAAACAGGCCTTGGCTAGTCGTAGACAAAATATTTCTTTAAAAAATCCACGCCTTGGCTGGTCTTTGAAAAAAATATTTTTAGTCTCAAAAAATATTTTTTAAAAACACCACGCCCATTGACAATCCTAAATTTGTAGTCCTTAAAAATATTTTTGTTATTTTACATTTTTTCCAGTGTTCCCTAACTCACATTCCTCCCACTTTTTCCCTGAGGAAATCATATTTTTTCGGAAGTGTGTGTGTTGTTGAATTATGACAGATCATTATTCCATTTAGCAGAAAACATAAAGCAATTTTAACAACAATAGCAACAACTCGAAAAAATTTTGAAATATTAACTCTTTCAATACAATCGTTTTCTTTGACAACCATCCATTTTTGAGTGAATGGCAAAAGGCAAGATCAGGCTTGTCTGTCTGCCATCCCTCCCCTCAGAGGAGAAAATTCACACAAATGCCGGTCAACAATAGAAATTTTCAATTTTCATGCTGCTGCTAACAAACATCTGCGGCGGAGAGACATAAAACAAAACTACACGAAGAAAGTTTTTCTTTAATCAACAAATATGAAATGGAAGAAGAAGAAAATATCGAATACAGCCGGCAAATGTTTGAAAACACCGGCGGTACGTTTGCGCAAAACTTGTCTATTTTGCAGTTGGTGATATTGTTGTTGCTGTTGTAAAAAGATTCGAAAGAAGTAGGTGTTGATGAATCAGCACCGACATACGATTAGCCGACAAGCAAAATTCAAATAGACTCCGACGGACAGACGTTCGAGACAGACTAAGGCCAGACACAACGACCGACATGAAAGACCCACAAACAAACAAGCCGGTGTGCTGTGATGGTGAATGTGAAGAAAAATAGTCTCGAAATGAGGAGGAGATGTCGAGGAGATTTTAAAGTCGTCTGTCTATCTCGCCAAGTTGTTGCTTAGCTTTCCACCACCATTTATGGATGCAATGGAAATTTAAAACAAATTAAAAAAAAAATGGTAATAATAATAAACAATAATGAAAACCGTTAATAATCAACAGCAGCAGCAGGCACAGTGGTGCAAAATGCATTATATGGTGGTGTGTTTAAAAAAAAAATTAGGTTATGTCGGGTATCATAATTTAAATAATTTGATTAAAAAAAAATAATTGCTTTCCCATTTCAATTAAATTTTTATAAAATATTTTTTTTATTGCTAAACATATCTGTCTTCATACAAAATATCTTTGCAAATAGAAATAACCAACCCCGAGGAAGTGCAACCAGCCACTGACGCCATAAAATGTTTAAATATTTGCACACAAAATATTTAGTTGTACATATACTTAAAAATATATACACATTTCGAAGAAATTTAGACAAAAATGCTTTTAAATTATTAAAAACAACAACCACAAGAGATGAACATGCCGAGAATTTCATTTTTTTTTTCAATTATTTGCGAAAGTAAAGTGACATATATGTAGTCACGAAGTTAAAGACAGCATCAAATTTTATTTATTGTTAACTAGCATATGCCCGCAAAGTCGTTTGCGAATGTAGGAAATACTTAAACTGCATATGTCAAGAAAAAAAAAACAATCCACACATTAATCTCGACCATAAATTAAATGTGTTTACCATTTAGTCTTAGACCTTTCGTTTGAGCCCCCCTCAACCCCGAACCCTTCTTCATTTTTTTTTTTACGGTGGCCCATTTTATCGGAAATTTTCCTAAAGTCACCCTAAACATTTTCAGAAAATCGGAAAAATTCCCATCTCCGAAATTCTTTTTGCCTATATGGTCCACATATTCTGAAAGTACACTCTTAGACCTTTCGTTTGAGACCCCCCTCAACACCGAACACTTCTTCATTTTTTTACAGTGGAAATTTTCCTAAAGTCACCCTAAACGTTTTCAGAAAATTCCCATCTCCAAAATTCTTTTTGCCTAAATGGTCCACATATTCTGAAAGTACACTGTTAGACCTTTCGTTTGAGCCCCCCCCCTCAACCCCGAACCCTTCTTAATTTTTTTTTACAGTGGCCCATTTTATCGGAAATTTTCCTAAAGTCACCCTAAACATTTTCAGAAAATCGGAAAAATTCCCATCTCCGAAATTCTTTTTGCCTATATGGTCCACATATTCTGAAAGTACACTCTTAGACCTTTCGTTTGAGCCCCCTCCCCCCCCCCCCTCTCAACCCCGAACACTTCTTCACAAATGGCCCATTTTATCAAATTTTCCTACAAGTCGGAAAAATTCCCATCCAATTCTTTTTGCCTATATGGTCCACATATTCTGAAAGTACACTCTTAGACCTTTCGTTTGAGCCCCCCCCCCCCCTCAACCCCGAACCCTTCTTCATTTTTTTTACAATGGGGTATTTTATATGAAATTTGCATAAGGCCGGCCGCAATTTAATTCTGCAAATTGGTGGCACATTGTCAAATACACTCACATACTGCGCACAATTCTGTTCTGCAAATTGTGGCACATTCTCAGTTACGCTCACGCACTCTCTCTCTCTCTCTCGATTTAGTTCTGCAATTTCGCATTCTCTCACTCTCACTGTGTTAACCCTATGTGAACCAGCGAAAAAGTTTGGTGGTTTGTGCCTTTGCTAGTTAAATTTTAAATTTATCTTCACGGACATCACAGTAATCCTAAATACAAGTTTCAGGATTCCAACTCTATTGGTACACCCACAATTCACATTGTACCAAATTTAGTACACCGTAGTACCAACACTATCGGTTCACCCACAAATTAAATCGTACTAAATTTAGTACGTAGTAGTACTAATTTCCGAAACTTCCTGCATACCCCAATTCTACACATCCACAGTGATCCTAAATCAAAATTTCTATCGCTTCACCCTCAATTTAAATTGTACCAAATTTAGTACACTTAGTACAAATTTCTAAAACTAATGCAACCTACATACCCCAACCTTACACCCCCACAGTGATCCCAAATCCAAGTTTCAGGATTCCAACTCTATAGGTTCACTCACACTTCAAATTGTACCAAATTTAGTATACATTAGTACAAATTTCTAAAACTTTTACATATCTCAATCTTACACCTCAACAGTAATACTGACTCGAAATTTCATGATTCTAGCTCTATTGGTTCACCTAAAATTCAAAATGTACCAAATTTAGTACCATTTAGTACCCATAAGTATTAATTTCTTAAACTGAATCCTGATGCCAATCCCACACCCCTACAGTGATATCCTGACTCCAAATTTCATTGTTCTCGCTCTATCGGTTCACCCAAATTCAAACTGTACCAATAAATAAATAACGAATTTCCAAAATTACGTTCATATCCCAATACTACACTCCGACGGTAATGTTATTTTAAAATTCCAGGATTCCAGCTTGATTTGTATCTCGAAATTAAATTTGTACCAAATATAGTACCATATAGTACTTTTCGTACACATGAGTACACGCTCTCAAAACCATCTCCTTAAATAGACCCTACATCTCAACCCTAATTCGCATTCCAAATTTCAAGTTTTTAGCTCTATCCATTCACATGCTACGAAATTGTACTACATTTAGTACTTTTCGCATACTTAAAGTTCTAATGAATCCTGTGGGTTTTACATGATTCCCGCCTTAACGGCTTTAACCATGGTGCACCATTGGGTGTCGAAATTGAGCGTCGACCAGCGCCCCATTGGAAAAGCTCAGAGTACTCAAGGAGACTTCTGGAGCCAATCCGCCGGTACCAATTCGAAGATCCACCGCTTCACTTCCTCCTTGGTGAGGAGTCGAGGACTACCTAAACCTCTGCCTTTCTATGGGTCAGGCACCCGGTTGATAATGCAACTCCACATCAAGCCGAAGCTCTTTCCGCGAAATCTTTGGGCTAACCAACAGCCACCACATTGTACCCTATAGGGCCAATCCCAATCGTCAGGCTGAAACCTCTGTTTCAGGGGCACTTGTAGTTGGAATGTCGAAAAACCCCTTTGCTATATCTATTAATCATTCCATCAGTGACCTTCAATAAAAATTTACGAGTTCTAGCTCTACGGGTTCGCCAAATACAAATGGTATCACATTTAGTAATTTTTAGTAATTTAATTTTCGTACCGTTCTGTCACCTTTGGACCAAGAGTGATCCTCACCCAAAATTTCATGATTCTAGCTTCAGCCGTTTCGTCTGGGCGTTGATGAATCACTAAATCAGTCAGTCAGTCAATCACTTTACTCTTTTATTAGTATTTATTTATCTTATGAAAAATATGACTTTCTGTTCGTGTGAACAGATTTTCGAATCTACAAGAAGTGAAAACCCGTGTGATTTTCTGCAAAAGGGGAGACATTTGGGTCTTCCACGAGAGAGAAAGATTTGAGACATTCATTTATATTCTGCACCGATGTGATTTATTTTGCTTCTAAGCTATTACAGATGACAGTCCCATCACCTAGGACAAGCAATATTCCACTCATGGAGGAATAAAATGATAAACGAAACTATAGGAATAATCGATGCTATGGGCCCTATGCTCCCAAGAGAAAAGGAGAAAAACAATAGTCTTTTATTAGGGAGACCTAGAGGAAAATGGTGGCACTAAATAAGCAAGGACCCCAACCACTGCACAAAATTCATGGAGGCGTTGCTTCTAAGCATCGACAGATGGCAGCCCAATAACCTAAGACAGGCTTAATCTACTTATGCAGAATAAAACTCCTTGTACATTAGAACTTTTTACCGGGTTAACCTACTTTATGAGGATTTATTTGACATATATGCAAAGGAAATGACAATTGAAACCCACTGGGTTAACGAAATCCGGTTAAATGTAAACTTACTATAAAATTATAAACGAAACAACAGGAATAATCGACATAGCATGATTTGCGGATGCACTCAGATCTAAAAAAAAAATAGATATCTATTAAAGAAACCCAGAGGAGATTGTAATACTATATAAGCAAGGATCCCAACCACTTTACCACTTTAGACTACGGAATTTTAAAGTTACTCACCTTTCAGTCTCTGTTTCCGCAATAGGTTGCTGTTGCTGCTGCTGTAACGCTGTAGTTGTTGATGATGGTGTTTGTGATGTGGTGGCTGTAGATGGTTTCGGCTGTTGCTGCTGAGCTTGCTGTTGTTGTTGTTGCTGTGGTGTTGGCTGTGACGATGACGACTGTTGTTGTGTTTGTTGTGGTGTCTTTTGTTGTTGTTGCTGCTGTTGCAATTTTTGACTGTCAATATTTGTTGCTGCTTGCATGGACATATTCGTTGGCATAACTGTGGCCGAGGTGATTGGATTCAAGTGGACGTTGACACTTGTTGCAGGCTGTTGTTGTGGCTGCTGTTGAGCATTATCGATAGGTCTTGGCGCTTGTTGTGGCTGTTGATATTGAATAGCCGTTCCAGCAGTACCGCCTGGTTGCATAGTCATCATGGGTGCAGTCATTGAAGTGCTGGTCGTACCAGCCATTGAGGCATGTTGTTGTTGTTGCGCCTGCTGTTGTTGTTGGATTTGAGCTAAAATGGCTGCATTATCCACCATGGTAGCTGGGGCACTATGCTGTTGCTGAGCAACGAGTGAAGCTTGTTGTTGCTGCTGCAAGGATTGTTGTTGAGACTGTTGCTGCTGCTGTGGTTGTTGTTGTGGAGGCTGCTGATACGTGGTCATTTGCGTTAGCAGGGGCATAGTTTGTCCGGGCCCCAATGGTTGCTGCTGCTGTTGCATTTGCTGGAATTGTGTTGGAAGTGAAGTTTGACTTGATGGTGGCTGCTGCTGTTGTTGCTGCTGTGTGGTTGGCATTTGTTGTGGCAAACTAATGCTGCGTGCCACACCATCCGTTTGTGAAGTCTGTTGTTGTATTGAAGCCTGACGTTGTTGTGAAATTTGTTGTTGTCCAACTCCCTGTGCCATTTGTTGTTGCTGCTGTTGTGGAATTTGTTGTAAGTTCGCAGCTACACCCTGCTGGGCCATTTGTTGTGGCGCCGGCATTTGTTGCATGGTAACCTGCTGTTGCATTTGTGGTTGTTGCTGTTGGTTGGATTGTTGTGGAATTTGCTGCTGCACCGCCATAGCAGGGCGCTGCATTTGCTGCGGCTGCTGCTGCGGTGGTTGTTGTTGCTGCTGTTGTTGTGGAATCTGCTGAACCGGAACGTTTTGTTGAAGTGGTTGCTGGGTCTGGGGTTGTTGCTGTTGTGCTTGTTGCGGCGGCATTTGTTGCACGGAAGAAACAGGCATCGAACGTGGCATTTGCTGTTGTTGTTGCTGCAATCCTTGCTGAGCCTGTTGCGGAATTTGTTGCTGCTGTGCCTGTGGCACTGGTAATGATTGCTGCCTCTGTGGCTGCGCTGGCGTCTGCTGTTGCTGAATTTGTTGTGGAACGGTCTGTGGCATCGTCTGTTGTTGTTGCTGCGGCTGTTGTGGCATCTGTTGTCTCACTTGAACCGGCATTTGCATTTGTACCGGTAGCGAATGCGGTTGTTGTTGTTGCATTTGCTGGACCATCTGCTGTTGTGGTGGCTGTTGTTGGGGCTGCTGCTGTGGCATTTGTTGCATCTGCTGCACAGCCTGTGGCATTTGTTGCTGCTGCATCTGCTGTTGCAATTGCTGCGCCTGCTGCTGTGGTGTACCTCCCATACCACCGCCACCACCTTCACCACCCATCTGAGGCGATTGTTGTTGTGGCGTCTGATGTGGTGTTGACTGGAAGTTCGATGCCACATATGTGGGTGGCACTTGACCCTGTTGCGGAGCAGGTGATAATGGCTGATGTTGTTGTTGCTGTTGTTGTATATCAATGTTGTAGGTCATGCCGGGTGCCTGCTGTGGCTGTTGTTGAGCCATAATGGGTTGCTGCACCTGCTGTTGGGTCTGGGGCTGCACAACATTGCCTCCTCCGGCTGGAGAGCCCACATTGCTGTTATCCGACGATATGGATATACTGCCATTCTGCATGTTGATACTGCTGGGCAAAGAAACAGTGTGTTGTTGTTGCTGTTGGGCCTGTGGTGGCGGTTGTTGCTGCTGCTGAGGCTGACTTTGTTGAGACTGAGCCTGGGGTGGTGGTGCCACCTGCTGCTGCTGCATGGCTTGGTTAGCTTGTTGCTGCTGCTGCATGGTGACCTGTTGAGCTGGTTGTTGTTGTTGCTGCTGCTGTTGTTTGAATGCCTCAAAATTCACAGGTTGTGAGCGACCCGGTATATAGGCCACGGCAGCTGCTGCAGCAGCCTTCTCCGAGGCCTCAATGGCCTCTTCACGCCGCTTCAACTCCTCCAATGATTGCTTGAGTTTGTGGGCCGCCAATGTGGCAAAGTCTATGGGTATCTGTTGACCCTGACCATCCTGCAACACCTGACCACCCATTGACATCTGAGGAGTATTGGCGTTGACCTCCTGCGGTGGTGTTTGATATTGACCCTCCGAGGTCAGGGCAACACCTTCCGCCCCACCGCCACCAGCAGCCTTCGCCGTATCCACAAATTGCTGCAGACCATGGACCACAGTGGCAGGGGCTGTATTGATGCCAGCCCCGCCACCACCACCAGCGCCACCTGTTGCCATTGGCATTTTAGCTACTGGCTCTGGATAATTCCAATTGCCATCAGCTGAAGCTGCAGTCGTGGCATCAAAGTGATTCTCTAAAATGGCTGCGGTACCATGACCCAATATCATGCTCTGGGTGGTGCGTGGTGCGCCACCTTCACCATTATTTTCACCGGCATTTCCTGTGCCGCCTTCAGTCTTTTCGTTGTTGTTTGCACCTCCAGCATCTCCCTTACCGCCGCCGCCCGGTACTGTGGTATGATCCAAATAGTCCATACACACCCAGCGGCCACGACGAAAGGGTTCCGTCGACTCAATTTTCACCACCTTGAAGCGTTCACTGCGATGCTGAGTCGAGTCCTTTTTCACATCACTGCCACTGGGCACGACATCAATGAAATTCTCACCCACATTCACTTGGACATTGGATATATCCTGGGCACCCAGTGTGGCCACCACCAAACCGAACTGTGAACCGGTAGGTATGGCTGGGGCCGTACTACTGAGGCCATCATCCTGATGATAGTAAATCTCCTCCTTGGAAAAAGTGTCCTCCGACATGGAGGGTGTTTCATTTTCCAAATCGGTTATGCGACTATTATCGTCTGTGTGAGATTCATCAAAATCATCGGCAGACTCATCCTCTCCATTGTCGGTGACGGGAGAGGGCTTAGGGTTGCCACCCAGTGTAACGGAAGTAATTTGAAATGATGATGTGGGCTTGGGTGGTTTACGCATATTGTTGCCACCTTGTGTGGCGCTATTTCGTGACACGTTTTGGCCATATGCCGATTGATAGTTACTGCGAAGGTTACGCATTGTGGAACGCATGCCACCGCCACCACCTTGATTTTGGCGATCAGGCTGTTCGGCAATACTGTTATTATTGTTGGGCGATGAAGCCTTACTTGAATTTGCCGAGGATGATTTCGAGGTGGAATTCTTGGTCGAATGACTGGCATTGGAGCTGGTCGATTTGGGCGCCACTGAGGCTGAACTGGAGCTGTTGTTGGTGATATTCGAATGTATGCTATTATAGCTGGTGGCATTCGATAGCGAATCAGCTGTGGCCGGGGTATTGGAGGGTGGTGGCACCGCATTCAAACGCAGACATTCGCTGGTGGTGCGCTGTATGGCCGTTGAGGTGGTGGTGGTGGTTGTTGTTGTCGTGGTAACGGCATTGTTGACCAGGGAAGAAGTTGAATTTGTGTGCTGATGATGGTGACCATGATGGTGGTGATGCTGCTGATTGGCAACACTGCTGTTACTGTGCTGGTGATGATGCTGGTGGTGGTGATGATGGTGATGCTTGTCCATGTTGTTGGTGGTGTTATTCTTATCCACCTGATTGGTGGTGGTTAACGAATTCACCTTGACCAGGGTGGGCTTCTTAATGGATGTGGTACTGGCCACCCGGGGTGCCGTTGTCGATTGTATGGTATTGCGACGTTGCGGTGTATTCGGGGACACCTTAAATCTAGCTGGAACTGGACGATCAATCATGCTGCGTGCTGGTGAGTGTTGAGGTGATTGCTGTTGTCGCTGTTGACGGCTGCTGGCAATAACTATTGTCTGCGGTTCGTCCGGTGAAGATGCCGAGTGATTCTCGTTGGGTGGTGTCACGGGTGAATTTAAAGCTGACGATGAGGATAGATCTTCGGAATTTTGGGTGGACAACAATGGTGGGTGTGATAGTGGTGGTGGTGATGAGAGTGACTGATCTTCGGGATGTTCTACTTCGATAGGGTGCTCTTCTTGCTCTTGATTATCTACCTGGTGGTGTTGCTGCTGCTGATGATGATGCTGTGTTTGAGTTTGCGTTTGTTGTTGCTGACCGGAATCCTCTGTAGCAGTTTGATTCTCGGCCATAATCGGGGTTTTTAGAGTGCGCAACTTTTTCAACAGCAAATCCAGGGTAGTGCGTATTGTCCAACCAAACCCGGGTGTTATCAATGTATCAAATACGAAACCAATAAACCGAATGGCGTTGGTAATGTTGTCTAAGGAATTTTGATGATCGTTGATGGTGTTACGACGTTTCGATTTCGCTGGTAACAGCTTAATTGGAATTGTTGGAAATTGGAAAAGAGGAAAAACTTGATTTTTCGTAGAATCAGAAGGGTAGTTTTTTTCTTGTAAAGTTAAGATTTTTATCCTAGGGATGACAATTGTTTTAAATTAATTTTAGGTTGTTTAATTTTCGTTTAACTAAAATTTGGTTTTTATTTCTTAACGCGATCTTAGATCTTAATTCTCTGTTTTTTGTTTGTCCTTGTTGTTAGGTTATATACTAAAAAAGTCTTCTTTGAAGTTCCGTTTTCTAAATTTTCTAGCTTTCTTTGCTTCTTGGGAAAATTATCCGCGTTTTCCGCGTTGCTCAAACCCTGACCAGCCGTTAGATAATGACTTAGAGCACCACTTGTGTAGGTGGGTGGCTGGCTGGGTTAATTGATGCTGATGATGGCCTGGGGAGAATAAATTCGTCGACTTTTGCTCTTTCTCAGAGAGATAGATACGAGAGAGAGCGTGTGGGGAGAAAAATATGCTTCACAGCTTTCAAGCTTGATTTATTTAATTTTCTCTGAGTTGGTTTTTCTTCTATGATTACGTCTAGGTTTCTGCTATCGCCTAACGGCTTTTTTTTTTGCTCTCAAGTTGTCGGTCACAAGATTAGAGGTTAATAATAGTAGGCAAAACTAAATTAAATCTAATTGAATTTCAACAACATTGACCAACCAAATGGAAAAAGCGTTGAGATGGAGGAGGAGGATGATGGTGCCGTTGATGCTGTTCTGCTTATTTGGATCGTTACGTATCGTGTAGTCTCCAAATCAGATTAGATTAGTTAAACTAGTTCGACTGCTGCTGCTAGCGTTGATGACACCAATGATCATGAAAAAACTTGCGTTAAATTAGATAACAGCCACAAACAATCGGGGAGCAAGAATAAATCCACAGAAGGCGATGATGACAATTGCAACGGCGTCACAATAGTTTTTCTAGTTGGCAGGTATGCTGATGTTGTTGAGGACGTAGATGATTCGTAACCGTATAACGATAACTCGGAGGATATCGTTAACGAATCGTTAGTTTTACTATTGAGGAATAGTTGTTGTTGTTGGTGGTGGTTATTACAGAGAGGAGGTTTCAATTGCTCGCTCAAATGTTTATTGGTTAAAACGAAGGCGGTTGTTGGTTGATACCCGACGACGGCGTTAATTACACGGACGATGCTAATAACAACAACGGCGACGACGTTGATAATCACGACACTGACAACTTCAAAGGCGACGGCTTCGGCGACGTTTTTAACGTTATAAAAATAAACTAAACGACAATGCTGGCGATGCATATTGTCAATACGAAATTACAACGAAGTTTGGCAACGACAACGCAAAACGATTGTAAAAATAACGACTGCATTACCGCGGCAATTTTGAAAATAAATTTAAAAAAAGGAGGGTTCCACACAATTTCCTTTAACAAAGTTTATTTTTTACGCAGAGGACTTCTTCAGTATTTTCTTAAAACTGAGACTCCAAAAAAACGGCGAGAGGAGGTTATGCTATTTAATCTCACACAGATATATTGGCTCTCACAGCAGGCAAAACTTTACGCGATACACTATCACTTTGTTGCGGCTAAACAAAGCCAGGACATTTTTTTCAACTCTGTTAGGTTCCTCTCACGACGAGAGAGAAGGCGGGAGAGTAGTCAGTGATCTTCTCAGGTTCGTTATTTGTTTTTCACAGTGTATAAAACTAAACAAGGGCTTAGATTTTTTCTCTCAGTGTGTATTTAAATCTGTTTTCTGGGTTTTGTCAAGTTCAATAGGAAAACAACAAAAAAAAACTTGTTGCCTTGTGTTCTTCGGCGCGTTGGCTTACGGGTTCGTATTGTTATTAAATTTCCGGTAATAAATTTCAATTAGTGGATGAATATAAAACAAAATCACTTCATTTATCTTTCTTCTATGGCGATTATTTTTTGTTTTTATTTATCGGCAGAGAACACAAATGAGAAGAATAAGAAGGAAGAATTGTTGTTAAACTTCTATTTTTTCTATGCACTTTTATTTAAACACCGCACATTTAAATAGATTTTCTTATTTAGAAAAATAAAAACTTAGCAGTAAAAACTTATATTTTCAAATTTCTTTTTCATTCACTTGTAAAAAAAAATTAAAATATTTCCATTTTGCATTTGAATCTCAAAATTTCTTCTTTAACGTAAAAAAAATTCACTTCTTTGTTTTGCTTTCAAATAATTGGCCAAATTGTTGAACACTTTAGCTTAGGAGGAGCTCTTGTTTAAATTAATTTCTTTTTCTTTAATTATTTCGTATTATGATTATTTTTTGTATTTAAACTAACAATATATTTTCATTATTTTTTTTTAATAATAACTTATATATGGATTTAACACTAGATATTTATATGGTTATGTTTATTTTTAATTTAAAATTTGTTTTAAAAGTTTGCAAAAATTCACTAAATTTTATAAATTACGAAAAAGCCGTTGAAAAAAACGGTGTTTGAAAATGTAAAAAAGAGAGAAACGTTTTAAAAATTGATGGTTTTGGTTTGAATAGCGAAAAGAAGTTTTGTATGACGATGTTATTGTTGTTTGAATGTTGTTTACACGTTCCCGTTTTGACGTTAATGTTGTTGTTTACTGTAAGAAGAAGAGAAGAGACAAAAGAAATGGGGGTTTAATTATTAGATACAAGATTTAAATGTAGAACTTATAGCTATATTTGATAATTTACAATTGGTAAGAAGGCGACAAAATTGTTGAAAATATTTCAGTATTTAATAAAAAAAATAGAGTCTTAAATGCAGTCTTTGATAGCTTTTTGGAAAATAATTCTTTCATAATAATAATTCCGTATTGTCTAGTAATTAGGATATATTTGGTTTAAGATAACTAATTTAGTAGTTCATTACTCCTCAGGTTACTTTGCCGTTTAACACTTCTGGGTTAACAAAATTTAGTGGTATCTAATACTAAAAAAATATGGAAAACTTATTCCTTGATTTGCATAATTCCGTATTGTCTAGTGATTAGGATATATATATATATATATATATTTTTATTTTGTTTATGAGCACTACTTTAAGAGTTCTCGCCGCCCAGGACATTTTGCAGAAAGGAGAAAATTTTAAATCTAATATATTAGGTTGTCGCATAAGTTTCTTCCGCGCCATGCTATAAATAAGTCTGACTGGCTATGCTTATATAAACATGCAGGCTTATTTCTTAGCCGTTTATGCATCTGTTTCTGTCGACCCGGAGTTCGTTGGTGACAAAGCCTCATTTAAATTTCTTTTTTGCCCCGTTCATTATGGAGAACCAGAAGAAGCATTTACGGCATGCTATGCTTCATTGATTTACAAAAGGCAATAGTGCAAAGGACACTGCAGACGAGATTTGTACCGTTTACGGGAGTGGTACTACGACCATTAGGACCGCATAAGTTTCTTCCGCGCCATGCTATAAATAAGTCTGACTGGCTATGCTTATATAAACATGCAGGCTTATTTCTTAGCCGTTTATGCATCTGTTTCTGTCGACCCGGAGTTCGTTAGTGACAAAGCCTCATTAAATTTTTTTTTTTGGCCCCGTTCAATATGGAGAACCAAAAGAAGCATTTACGGCATGTTATGCTTCATTGATTTACAAAAGGCAATAGTGCAAAGGACACTGCAGACGAGATTTGTACCGTTTACGGGAGTGGTACTACGACCATTAGGACCGTCCGCAATTGGTGTAAGAAATACGACGGATACGGATCTTATCAAGACTGTTCTAGCTGAAAATCCGCGATATAGTGTGCGTGAGATAGTGGATGACACTAACATTCGCAAGACAACGGTATATAGGCATTTTATCAAGATGGGATATGCAAATCGCTATGAAAAGGGAAGAAAATCATGGGACAACTCAATAGCTTGATCAAAGAATTATATTACTAGTAAAAGTGGCATATGAAATCGAATGTGAACTTAAGAGTTTAGACACTGAGTTTCCTTTGCTGTTCTTGTGATCTGGTAGACAATTTAAATTTGTTGTTCCCAGTTCTTTTATAAAGAGTACCTAAAGAAGTGTATGCTAAAATGTGTAATCTAGGATGACTCCTAGGACTTCTTTCTTCTTAGCTTACACGAAATAGAACACTTGTTCCATTGTGCATAGTGTTTCCAATTTGGAAGACCTTATTTTAATATGTAATATTCAACATGATCTTTTATATGCATTTTGAGTCACTGCAGATGATGATTCATTGACGCCGATGCAAATCGGCCCGTAGCTCTTTCTGACAAATTTCCTCTCAAACACTCCAAAATGTACCTCATTTGCTTGCTTAATTGTCCATGCTTCAGATTCATATACCAGCACGGGAGTTTGGTCTGGCGAGTGGTGGCCTTGTTCCGAAATTAATTACACAGAAAAGAGTAGAGTCTGTTGGGCACACTATCACTATCCTTCTCCAAATTTCAAAACTAATGCCATTAGTTTTCTTTTTGGTAGTAAAGAGGTATATAAAAGCGTTGACTACCTCAAAGCTGTAGTTTTCAAGTCGTACAGTTGGTCCGAGTCTACTAGACATCTTGTGCGTTGATACCATCAGCTTGGTCTACTCGTCAGTTACTGCCAGTCCCACTTGGCAGACTTATTCTCAATTTAGTCTCTCAATGTTCGCTCGCAATGTTCGACCTATTAGGCGAATACTATGTGCTGTTTGGTGTAAAGAGTGTCATTTCCGTTCACCTTTGAATCTCGCATGACCTTTTCTCGCAGGATGTTAAAAAGGCCACATGATAAAATGTCAACTTGTCTGAAACCTCGTTTAGTATTGAAGTGATCCGATAGACCCTTTCCGACATTAGCTGCTGACATTCTGCCAGTTAAAGTGGGGCTAACTTCCAAAATGTTAATTCCTTTGCATTCGAACAAAGCATCATGTTTCATAATGCAACAGTACCAAATATTTACATTGCATTCTATTTCAAAATGTCGCTGCCACGTATTTGCAACGCAGTTAGAAAGCAATCAGGCATCGGTTTTATTGTTGATGCATTATTTGTTTATGAGCACAAAATGAAATATCCAAAGAAAAAAGTTAATGACAGATTCACAAAAATAATTTTAGTAAAAATATTAATATGCGTAACAAATAAATGTATATTTGTTTATTTCATAAAACAGCTGGTTTGTTAGTGATACATTGCACCACATTCATTTTATATCGTAAATGTTTGCAAAGTTCCTAGTTGCGATGTTTAGTAACTTTGCATGTATACGAAGTTCAAATACCGTAGTATTATTGTATACAAACATTGCATTGATACATTTTGGAAGTCAGCCTGGCTATGCAGGGTAGCCATATTAGTTTTGTAGGAATGCAGAACACGGATAGGGCTGTCGAATACGGCTTTATAGTCGAGTAATATGAGGAATGTGTCGATGAGTTTTTCGTGGGTCATTTCTAGCATTTGGCACAGTGTGAAAATATGGTGTATGGTGGATTTGCCGGTAGTAAGCCGCATAATATAATTTATCATTCACTTCAATCGTTCACAAATCACGCAGAATACCACTTTATATGCGATGGAAAGGAGACTAATTTCTCTGTAGTTGGCACATATCGTCCTGTCTTTCTGATTTCCATACATTTAAGTTAATTTTTGAAGATTGGATCTTGGACATACTTCTGTATGAAGAAAACAAAAAGTACTTCTCCTGATTCTACTGATATATATATATATATATAAGTTGAATCTATACACTTAGTGTTCTCCTAGGACATGAGTCTCTACCTCGTATCAGATGATTTTTTAAGATATCCGGTCTGGATCAAACATGTTAACATGTTCTGGCTACTATTGGAACCTGTAGTATAGTATGGTTGCAGTATAGTCTCCAAATCCTTAGTTTCTTATCCTGTCCCGTTCACATGACGCACCTATTTTTTTTGATATTCGGTCTGGCTACTTTGGTTGGTCGTTTTAATGGTCTCTTTCAATCAAATCGTGCATATCCTCCAAAGCCATAGTTCCTACTACATAATAAATTTAATTTGTAAAATTAGATCTTCCTAGTGGCATACTTTCGTGTTTCCTTTAAATATATACATATTTGTGTCTTCTTAGAATTGACGGATACGCCCTTATACAGGATGCCTCTCAGTTATTCAACTTTTTGTGGTTCCTTTCAATAAAATTGAGGATCAAGGAATTTTTCCAGTGTGTTGGCATTCCATTTTTGTCCTTCATACCTACAAAATTCTAATAACGCTCTTAATAATCCTGGATATTTTCTTTGAGCATTGGCTTTAGCCGTTCATACCACCCAGATATTTAACTGTATTTTGGCGGATTGGCTACTTGTACTGCCAATCTTTAATCTATGCATCATTTTTGGGTTGACGTTAAAGTCCATTGGCATCGCCAATTTGATGTCGACATGTTAATTTGATTTTCTTTTTAATTCCGTATTGTCTAGTGCTTAGGATATTCTCTGGAGGTGTTTTATTTTTAATTTCTTGTATTAAAAGAGAAAGAGGGAAATGTTATAAGTTTGTTTAAGGGTGATTTCAATACATCTTTCATTAATAATTCCGTATTGTCTAGTGATTAGGATATATTCATGAGTTGGTTTATTGTTCCTAAAGGTGTGATTTCTAGTACGTATTTCCATTATAATTCCGTATTGTCTAGTGATTAGGATAATTTCCGATACTGGTGTATTGTTTAAATGTTTTAGGTATGGGTACAAATTCATATACTGTTAATATTTCTTCAGAGCTCAAGAATCCACTTTTTGTCGCCAACATCTTACCAATTGTTATAATTATCTATATATTTAGTTTTATATAAAATAAATTTTTAAAAAAAAAATAATTTAGCACAATTTGTTTCACAATGTTCTTTTATGTTTTTTTTTTCTCAATGTTCTTTTATGTAAATGTTCTTTGTAGTAATTTTGAACAGGTTTTTATGTAAACGTTTATATTTTCACTTGTTAACCGTCTGTGTAAATTCGCATGCGTTTAACACTTTACAAATTCCAAACGATAATTCACATTTCACGATTGATCTACTGCAAATGATGCGGTATGGGCACACCACAAAAAAGAAGAGGTTTCAAATTAGATTTCAAAATTTTCGTTGATGCGGAGTTTTTGCAGTTAATATTTAAAGAGGTACTAAATGACGTTTTTGGCAGACCGGCTTTTGTTGTTTACTTAAAAATAAATATTATAATGTTTGCCGCTCTTTGATGCTGCGCAAAGCCGGCGACGATTACGGTTGACGACGACGATGGTGGTAGCGGGTGTTGTGATGCGTACTTAAAAAAGTAAATATATCAGCAGCAATATTTTTTATGTTATTTATGACACTTTATTGTTTATATTTGTTTTAAATTTATTGTCCCATATTTAGATCTCATTTTTGGGTTAAACGTTTACACATTAGTGTGGTATATTTATTTATTTGATTTTTTTTTTTTTTTTTTTTTGACGCGTTCACAGTTGAGCTTCTTCCGGCTAAGCTCTAAGTAGTGTTCGCGTGCATGTTAAATCAATATTGTTTTTCTTATTTTTTAAGTGTCTTGTTCAAATTAATGATGATATTTTTAGCTAAACAAATTAAAATTCAATTACGCATTCAAGGTAGTTACTGAAAATATGTGCCTAAGGGGGATTTACCGTACGTAGTAGATATTTCGAAAAAAAAAGTGTAGTAATGTGTCATACCTGAGAGAGTGAGAGTTTTTGTTTACTTTAAATTTTATTTTCAATAAAAAATTATGAAAATAAATCCTAAAAACATACGTTGCATGATTTCACTTGTAAAAAGGGCATGGAAAAAACTTCAGAGAGTGTGAAATAGTTCTACCAAAGTCTGAACATTGGATGTACATATAAAGACTTGAGGAGAAATTATTGACGGATATCCTGATTTGAAGTTCGGCTTTGGATGCATAGGGATTGCAATTCTTGGAAAGCAATGCTACTAAGAAGCCTTTGACATTCAAAAGGACACCCTACGTAGTGGAAACGGACTAAATATTCGAGCTCTCGATCTTCATTCCCTAACCATTCAAATATTCCCATAGGCTTGGTTGTAATTCACCATTAGAATGGAGCTCGTACATACGACAGGGTTTTTTTTTAGACTGTATTCGGTTCCATAACTCTTTCAGGTTGGTGTAAATCAATCATTAGAGTTGAACAATATCGTTCTTCAAGCGATTCGATAT
Organism: Musca vetustissima; assembly: GCF_032173495.1. Lineage (NCBI taxonomy): Eukaryota > Metazoa > Arthropoda > Insecta > Diptera > Muscidae > Musca > Musca vetustissima. The sequence goes on along the minus strand of NW_026872993.1, from coordinate 89,228 downwards.
TTTTCGGAACTATGTCATGTATTTAGTTCGTTTGAGTTCAATCGTTCATTGGCACATGTCCGTTAATTCGGACAATTTGAATATAAGGAACTAGGGATGAACAAAATAAACGGACCTATCAACCATCGTTCCTTTTGCTGAATAGGCTGAACCTTGAAAGTAGTTGGTTGGAAATCTGACTTAGTGCCTCGAATTAACCATCAAAGATAACTGCAACTATTTCCTCCCTACGACACAATATTTGCACAAGTTTATTGGCACTGCTGTCCGTGGTAGGGAATTTTAGCATCTTATTTTGTGACAATTTGCGGGTAAGAGGTACATAGTTGCAATTTTGTCTCAGCTTTCACAGCTACAAGCTAGAGGATTGTAGCAATAAAAATTATTTAATATAAATACGAAAACGAACTAATTCATTGGAACGAGTTCATGGAGAAAGCGATCGGAACTAGTTCCACTTCATTTGTTCATTTAGCTTTTTAAATAGAAAGAGATGTGTTTAAATGCGCTATCTAGGAGTCGAAATTTTAAGGAGCTAGTACCTTTTTAGAAAAGGAAAGGAGAAAGATCGATTGTTCAGCACTAGTAGAAGTTGCATTTTTTTGTTTTTTTTTTTTTTTTTTTGGTTCTTAATGGAATTTAGTACAATTTAGATTTGAAACGATCCCGAAAGAACAAATTCGTTGGAACTATTCCACGAAAGAAACGATGGCAAATAGTTGCAATTCTTTAGTTCATTTAGTTATTTAAGTAGAAAAAGAGGTATTCAAATGCGCTATATAAGAGTCGGTACTTTAAGAAACTAGTTCCTTTTTAGAAAAGCAACGAGAATGATCGGTTGCCTAACAAAAGTAAAAATTTTGTGTTTGTTGGTGCATTATCGAATTTAGTAGAATTTCGATTTGAATTGATTCGGAACGAAGAAATTCCTTGGCACTATTCCAAGAAAGAAACGATCGAAACTATGTTAACTTTTTGTTCATTTAGTTGGTTAATTAGAAAGAGAAATATTATAACGACGGTCAAAAAATTGCATAGTTAAATAAATAATTGTTCTTGGTATCGACTGAAGCCAATGGTCAATGACATTATTGTCATAGGAGAGGCAAAAATGAACAGAAATTGCACTCTTTACACCAAACAACACATGTTGTTCGCCTACGCCGATGACATCGACATAATGGGTCGAACATTGAGAGCGGTAACAGTCACCTTAGAACAAATTGAGAAGGAGTCTGCCAAAGTGGGTCTGGCAGTAAACGGCGAGATGACCAAGTTGATGGTATCAACGCGCAAGACGTCCAGTAGACTCGGACCAACTGTGGAACAGCATTGAGGTAGTCAAAGATTTTATATACCTTAATACCGCCATAAATAAAACGAATGACATCAGCTTTGAAATTCGGTGAAGGATAGTGATGGCCAACCGATGCTACTATGGTCTGGGCAAACAACTCAAAAGCAAGGCCACCTCTCGCCAGACCAAACTCACACTCTACAAGACGCTGATACTACCCGTGCTGTTATATGGATCTGAAGCATGGGTACTTACGGGAAGATGAGGCAGCTCTTGGAGTGTTTGAGAGAAAAATTCTCCGAAAGATCTATGGGCCGATCTGCGTTGACGGTGAATATCGCCGTCGAATGAACCATGAGTTGTACCAGCTACTCTCGGACATCGACATTGTTAGACGTACTAAGCAGTAGTAGTAAGTAGTCGCTGCGACTACGTTGGCTAGGTCATTTTGAGAGAATGGATGAAGATGCCCCAGCCCAGAAGGCATATAAAAGCAAACCAACTGATGGTTCACGTAGAAGGGGAACGCCAAGAATACGATGGAAACATCAAGTAGAAGAAAACATTGCCGAAAATGGTCTTCCAAATTGGAAAAAATGCGCAAATAACCGACACGCCTTGAAATTTTTTCTAAGCTCGGCTTATGGAACGAAAATTCTGTCACAAGCCAGCTAAGTAAGTGAGTCTTGGGATCGATATATCTTTTTTTCTTGGGAGTCTCTTTCGACGAGCTGAAAAAGATTATTTTATAGACGAGCTGAAGGGGGTCTTTCATACACGATATACCGCTATAAACCGATTTTTTTATAAACGATTTTGACTGTATACATAGCGAAAGAACTACATTAAGGAATTTCAAGATAAATAACGAGGAAGATCGATATACTACCTGGGATTCAGAACTAAATGGAGCCAAGGAAATATATAACAAAATTCCTAGATATTTAACGAAAAAGATTGTTCCGCATGCCAAAATCTAATATAAGCCATTTCCAACCTTTCCACAACAGTTTATTTTTCGCAATATGCCATTATTGCATTAACGATCGGTCTCTGAAAACTGTCACCAAACAGAAAGTTCCACTATTTCAAATGCCGCAACTGTCACGGTTTCTTCTTCTTATTAATATTATTTATTTCAATCTTTGCAACGAATCACATTTAATCAATTATAGTTGTGTGTATTAAATTTCAATAAATAATAACAAACACACAAAACGAATTGATTTTCCTAGAATTTAACAGACGTCGTCTGGCTGATAAACAAAGTGAAAAAATAAATAAAAACAAATAACAAAAAAACTAAAAAAATAAAACAGTAATTGTCGATATTGAGTTGCTTTAAACTTAGTTGCCGGCTGGCAAGCTAGCTGTCTCATTGTTCAACGTCAAATTTGTAAACAAAAAAAAACTACTTAACGGTTTTGCATTAGTGATGCCAACTTTTCTTCTGACTTGAAGTTTGCAGTGTGTACTTGAACGTTTGATTTCAATTTCTACATTACTAATTGTTGCTATTATGCAGTTATTCCCAAATCATTTCAAAAGAGTGTACTTTTGCTTTTCTTATCATTGGCAAAAACATTTCCATTTGAAATCAATTTTTTGTCAAATCTCAGATAATTTTTGACAGTTGGAATTCGCCAAATCATGGCTGCAAAATGTCTGCTATTATGAAATCGTCTAAATTTTACCCAGTATAAAGTTTGGGCGGAAAGCTTATCTCACAAGTGCAGTTATATGTATTCCCACAATTAGAAATATAATCACAAAAATGTATCTGAGATTTTAAATTATTTAACACTTAAGTTCCTGGAAATATTTTGATTCGACATATAAAATAAGTTACCAGGAACTTGAAATCATTTGCCAAAATTTGTTTGATTATTTTTTAAATATTGAATAGCTAATATTTCGAAATGACAGAAGCGATCTAAATCAGTTCATGAATGAAGCGATCGGGACTAGTTCCACTTATTTTGTTCATTTAGCTGTTTACCTTTATGAAACTAGTTCCTTTTTAGAAAAGCAACGAGAAAGATCGATTGCCCAACACTTTTTTGGTTCTATTCGAGTTGAATCGCTCCGGAACGGACAAATTCGTTGGAATTGTTCCAAGAAAGAATCGATCGGAACTAGTTCCACTAATGATTACTGAGTATGCCTTAGACAGATATTCAAATTCTAGGTGTCGGATCTTTATGAAACTAGTTCCTTTTAAAAAAGCAACGAGAAAGATCGATTGCCCAACACTTTTTTGGTTCTTTGTCGAGTTGGAACTGTTCCAAGAAAGAATCGATCGGAACTAGTTCCACTAATGATTACTGAATATGATATATAGGACAAAAGTAAATCGTAGGAAATAAAATCGGCATCACTGGAAATATGTTCTGTGCGCTCCAAAAAGTGAACAAGGTCATTAGTTCTATAGTTCAATCGTCGATTGTCACAATGTTGGGAAGGTCTGGATGAACGATAGGATCGAAATGAACTCGGTTTGGCGTATAGAATCAAGTCGTACCGGAATGAACTAGTTCAAATGAACTATTCCGCAAAAGGAAGATAGGTACTAGATCCAGTACATTTGTATATCTAGTTCCTTTTGCTCAATTCGTTTACCTAGTTCATTTTGATTCAATCATTTATCTAGACCATCCCCATACTGTGTCAATAAACGATTGAATTAACAAGAACTATGGGATTTAATTAATGACCTAAGAATATTTTGAAGTGGAAAATGAAAAAGATTATCAGGAACTTGAAATCCTTTGTCAAACATTTATTCATTATTTTGAAGAAATGAATAACTTACATTTTGAGATGTCAGGACAATAATTATAACTGAAAATGATGTATAGGTCAGACGTAAAAAGTGAAAATTAAAGTCAGAATCACTGCAGTAGAGCTATTCAATCAATTGCCTATTAAGTTTTGTCGTTCCGAAACAAATAAGTTCAAATGAACTATTCCTCAAAAGGAACGATCGGTAGTAGCTCCGTTTCTTTTGTTTATCTAGTTCCTATTTCTCCGCTCGTTCCTTTTTGCTCTCGTTCACATAGTTAATTTTAATTCACGCATATAGATCTTCCCGACATTCTGCCAATGGACAATTGAACTAAAAGGAACTGTGGAAGTAAATTATCGACCTTGTTCATTTTACGGAGCGAACCGAACTAGAGCTTAGCGCTTCAGGTACGACATATAATTGGCTATTGGAATATGTGACAAGGCAAACCAAACACCTTTTTTGACCTAACAAATGTTTAATATGAAATGCTGGCCGCCTTCCATATAATTCTTTGAAACATCAGCTCCTAACTTTTTCCCTGAAGTTAAATTCCACAACGACCATAAATCATATTTTGTTTAAACAAAATGAAAACTGATTGTCGTTGCCCATTGAATATTTTCTTAATGAGTCACAATTTTTGTTTAATTTTTATATATATTTTTGGACATTGGATATGCGGGTATGTACATAACTCACGTAACTTTTTTTGTTTCCGTAAAAGGTTTTACGGAAATCATGTGGTGTCATTTGATGGAGCGAGTGCTGGCTTATTTATTTATGTGCAGCGAAAACGCACATGACAAGTTACAAAGTATGCGATAACGAGCGAAGCCAGTAAATGGAATGCAAAGAGGATTGACAATTTTTGGAAATTACTTCAGTGAAGCTTAGGGAGGAAGTCGATACGAGCTGAAGGGAAGCTGAAGGGGACTACCTGAAGAGATTCTTCAATAGACAAGGAGAAGGGAGTCTTCTATAGACGAGCTGAATGGAGTCTTCTATAGACGAGCTGAAGGGAATCTGTCTATGTTAAGAGACTGTAAATGAGGTGAATGACGTCTCTATAGACAATCGGAAGTATGGACGAGTTGGAGGGACTATTTATAGTAGAGCAGAAGAGTCTTCTACAGACAAACTGAAGGCAGTATTTCATAGTAGAGTTGAAGGGAGTCTCTATAGAAGAGCTGTAAGGATTTCATATGTCTAGATGACCTGAAATGAGTCTTACAGTTGAAATGAGGGTGTCTTTATAGACGAGCTGAAGGGAGTCTCTATAGACCAGCTGAAGGATGTCTTTCATAAACGATCTAAAGGAGTCTTTCATAGACGAGCTGAAGGGAGTCTCTATAGACGAGCTGAAGGGAGTCTCTATAGACGAGCTGAAGGGAGTCTCTATAGACGAGCTGAAGGGAGTCTCTATAGACGACCTGAAGGGAGTCTCTATAGACGACCTGAAGGGAGTCTCTATAGACGACCTGAAGGGAGTCTCTATAGACGACCTGAAGGGAGTCTCTATAGACGACCTGAAGGGAGTCTCTATAGACGACCTGATGGGAGTCTCTATAGACGACCTGAAGGGAGTCTCTATAGACGACCTGAAGGGAGTCTCTATAGACGACCTGAAGGGAGTCGCTATAGACGACCTGAAGGGAGTCTCTATAGACGACCTGAAGGGAGTCTCTATAGACGACCAGAAGGGAGTCTCTATAGACGACCTGAAGGGAGTCTCTATAGACGACCTGAAGGGAGTCTCTATAGACGACCTGAAGGGAGTCTCTATAGACGACCTGACGACCTGAAGGGAGTCTCTATAGACGACCTGAAGGGAGTCTCTATAGACGACCTGAAGGGAGTCTCTATAGACGACCTGAAGGGAGTCTCTATAGACGACCTGAAGGGAGTCTCTATAGACGACCTGAAGGGAGTCTCTATAGACTACCTGAAGGGAGTCTCTATAGACGACCTGAAGGGAGTCTCTATAGACGACCTGAAGGGAGTCTCTATAGACGACCTGAAGGGAGTCTCTATAGACGACCTGAAGGGAGTCTCTATAGACGACCTGAAGGGAGTCTCTATAGACGACCTGAAGGGAGTCTCTATAGACGACCTGAAGGGAGTCTCTATAGACGACCTGAAGGGAGTCTCTATAGACGACCTGAAGGGAGTCTCTATAGACGACCTGAAGGGAGTCTCTATAGACGACCTGAAGGGAGTCTCTATAGACGACCTGAAGGGAGTCTCTATAGACGACCTGAAGGGAGTCTCTATAGACGACCTGAAGGGAGTCTCTATAGACGACCTGAAGGGAGTCTCTATAGACGACCTGAAGGGAGTCTCTATAGACGACCTGAAGGGAGTCTCTATAGACGACCTGAAGGGAGTCTCTATAGACGACCTGAAGGGAGTCTCTATAGACGACCTGAAGGGAGTCTCTATAGACGACCTGAAGGGAGTCTCTATAGACGACCTGAAGGGAGTCTCTATAGACGACCTGAAGGGAGTCTCTATAGACGACCTGAAGGGAGTCTCTATAGACGACCTGAAGGGTGTCTCTATAGACGACCTGAAGGGAGTCTCTATAGACGACCTGAAGGGAGTCTCTATAGACGACCTGAAGGGAGTCTCTATAGACGACCTGAAGGGAGTCTCTATAGACGACCTGAAGGGAGTCTCTATAGACGACCTGAAGGGAGTCTCTATAGACGACCTGAAGGGAGTCTCTATAGACGAGCTGAAGGGAGTCTTCCATAGACGAGCTGAAGGGAGTCTCTATAGACGAGCTGAAGGGAGTCTTCCATAGACGAGCTGAAGGGAGTCTTCCATAGACGAGCTGAAGGGAGTCTTCCATAGACGAGCTGAAGGGAGTCTTCCATAGACGAGCTGAAGGGAGTCTTCCATAGACGAGCTGAAGGGAGTCTTCCATAGACGAGCTGAAGGGAGTCTTCCATAGACGAGCTGAAGGGGGTCTTCCATAGACGAGCTGAAGGGGGTCTTCCATAGACGAGCTGAAGGGGGTCTTCCATAGACGAGCTGAAGGGGGTCTTCCATAGACGAGCTGAAGGGGGTCTTCCATAGACGAGCTGAAGGGGGTCTTCCATAGACGAGCTGAAGGGGGTCTTCCATAGACGAGCTGAAGGGGGTCTTCCATAGACGAGCTGAAGGGGGTCTTCCATAGACGAGCTGAAGGGGGTCTTCCATAGACGAGCTGAAGGGGGTCTTCCATAGACGAGCTGAAGGGGGTCTTCCATAGACGAGCTGAAGGGGGTCTTCCATAGACGAGCTGAAGGGGGTCTTCCATAGACGAGCTGAAGGGAGTCTCTATAGACGACCTGAAGGGAGTCTCTATAGACGACCTGAAGGGAGTCTCTATAGACGACCTGAAGGGAGTCTCTATAGACGACCTGAAGGGAGTCTCTATAGACGACCTGAAGGGAGTCTCTATAGACGACCTGAAGGGAGTCTCTATAGACGACCTGAAGGGAGTCTCTATAGACGAGCTGAAGGGAGTCTCTATAGACGAGCTGAAGGGAGTCTCTATAGACAAGCGGAAGGGAGTCTCTATAGACGAGCTGCTGAAGGGAGTCTCTATATATCACTCAGCCTTTATATATCCCTCAGATACTAAAGAAAGCCACCTAAAGAAAGCCTTTCATAGACGAGATAATGGAGTATTTATAGACGAGCTGAAGGCAGCATTTATAGGCGAGCCAAAGGGAGTCTTTACAGGCGAGCTGAAAGAGGTTTCTAGAGGTGATCCCGCTGCAGAACGAGGGGGAGAACGACAATTCAATGAAATCACTATAGACGAACTGAAGTGTCCATTTGTATGGCGTCCATTGTAGACCCATTATATACCAGCAAAACGAACTTCCATAGAAGAACTGCAGAGCATCTTTACTTTTTATAGATATACTGAGTGGATTCTCGAGAGACCACCAAAAGGAAGTCTTTAAAAACGAGCTGATGGAAGTCTTTATAGAGGTGGTGAAGGAAATCCCTAAAGATATAAATATTTATAGAGTTATCTCTGATCGACAAGCTGAAGGCAGTCTTTATAGAAGGCAGAGATTATATACGAGCTGATGAAAGACAATTACATCGGGCGAGCTGAAAAAGGTTTCTAGAAATTAGCGTAATAGAGTCCGTAAAGACCTGATAAAGTGGGCATTTTAGGTCTGCAAAAGAAACTTCAATAGGGTCTTTAGACACGATTTTTAGGGAGCTGAAGGGGAAGCTTTAAAAGCTAAAGTATGTAAGGGGTTGTTGATCCTTTTTCAGATTCAAACCCCCCAAATGTTCCTTAGACCGCATTAAACTTAACGAATGTGACAAATATATGCAGAACGTGTATGGTAATATCTATGGCAATACCGAACGGAATAAATGGCCATTTTAATTAATACCCAAGGGCATGAGAAACCAGATTTACCCTCCTTAAAAGCTACCCTAGACATTGTTTTTCCTTCTTTCTTAAGAAACAGGAAAGGTAAAAACCAGAGATAACCTAAAGAAAAATAAAAAGAATAAATAGAAACCAAATTGGAAATAAACGAAAACAAGTTCTGCGACAGCTAGCTACCTACCAGCAACCCTAGAACAAGAATAAAAAATAAATAATAATAGCAACAAATGACAACGAGACAACAATTACAAGAAACAAACCCAAACCAAAATCAAAAAAAAAAAACAAAATCGAAATACTCTAGAGCAGAAAGGGAGGAAAGGAAACCGAAAAACAGTCATCTGAAAAATTGGCCGTCAAAACAAAAACAACACCAAACGACGACAAGATGATGAAAAACTGATGATGAAACTTTCAAAAGGCCAATAATAAAAAAGAAATTTATTGAAGAGAAGAAACGAACGAACCCAAGAAAAAAATACTACCCAGCAAAGAAGATGCAAACTCTGCCGAGGGAAAGAGTTCAGGGTTTTTGTCTTTCAGTGTCAATTGAACTGCAATGGATGGTTTGTTGGTCATTTGTTTGTTGTTGTTGTTGTTGTTGATTTTGTTGTTGTTATTATTATTCTTCGAGTACTCTGCGCCTTTTTATACAGCGGTATGTACATATTCAAGTATGAATAATAATGACTCTATTTAAGATATGACTCATTTCCGAAATGTGAATATTTTTCAAGTGGTTTTTCTTGTTTTGAATTTTTGTTGTTTGTTGTTGTTGTTTTTAATTCTTGGAAGAATGCACTGCGCTATGCATTCTTCCGGCTGGCAATAGCTACTTTCTTCCGGTCTTATGTTGGGTATGATAAATAATTCCAATAGATAGTGGTTAGGAGGTTCAAAAATGAAAATTTATTTATTCGAATAGAAGATAAGAAATTGTGTACGAAAGTTCAAGATGGTCAAAGGTAAATGGATCTCAAAACAAAAAAGAAGGCAATATTTATAGACGAGTAAAAATGATGAAAAGAGTGAAAGGAATTCCTATAAAAGTGCTAAGTCGCTATATATTCATTGAAAGTAGTATCTGTTAAGGGGCTGTAGAAGAGGTGTATGTAGTCTCATTAGACGAGCAGATAGAAGAATTGTTGGGAATCTTTGTAGACGCTGAATCGAGTTTTTATAAGCGAGCTGAGGTGATTCTTCCAATGACAGGCTGAAGGAAGTCTCTATAACCAGCTGAATAGTGTTTTTATAGATGATACGAAGAGGTATTTTAGACGAGCTGAAGGGAGTATTTATATACGGTCTGATGGGAGTCTTAATAGTTGAGCTGTAGGAAGTCCCTCTGGCCAAACTGAAGATATAATTTATAGACGATTAAAAAGGTGTGATTGTAGACGAACAGAAAGTATTATTTGTAGGCGATTTAAAGTAATTATATCCGGGCGGAAAGTTGAAAGCAGTCTATATAGACAAGCTGAAGGAAGGTTTTATAGACGAGCCGAAGGAAATCTTTACAAAAGAGCTGAGGAAAGTCTTTATTCTCGATCTGAGGAGATCTTTCTGGACAAGCTGAGAGAGTATTTCCGGTCGAGCTGAAGGTCATCTTTATGAACGAGCTGAAGGGAGTATTTGTAATCGAGTCGAAGGGAGTTTTTATAGATCTTGAAGTGAGCCGTTATATACAAGGTAAAGGGAGTCTAAATAGACGATCTGAAGCGATCTTTATAGACGAGGAGTAGGTAGTCTTTATAGACGAGCGGAAGGGAATATTAATCAACGAGCTGAAGGAAGTATTTACAGACGAGCTGAGGGAGTCTGTCTGCAGAGCTGAGGGAGTATTTCCAGTCGAGCTGAAGGAAGCCTCTATAGGCGAGCCGAAGGGAGTCTTTATAGACTAGCTGAAGGGAATCTTTATAGACGAGCTGAAGGGAGCCTTTATAGGCGAGTCGAGGGGAGTTTTTATAGAACTTGAAGCGAGCTAAAGGTAGTCTTTATAGCCGAGCAGATGAATGTCTCTATAAACGAGCTGAAGGGAATCTTTGTAAATGAGCTGAAGGAAGGTTTTATAAACGAGCTGAAGGAAGTCTTTATTGTCGATATCCCGACGATGAGAAGTGTTTCTTTCCGGTCGAGCTAATGAGGGTCTCTATGATAACCAGAAGTGGTTTCTATAGGCAAGTTGATGGAAGATTCTATCGGTAGGGTACGAATTGAGTCTCGATAGATGACCTGGAGAAAGAATCTATAGACGTACTGAAGAAGTCATTTATGCAAGCTGTAGGGAATTTCTATGGACCAGTTGAAGAAAGTCTCTATAGACAAACTGTGGGAGTCTTCATAGACGACCTTTTTTAAACCCTACGGCATGGAATATTGTCAGTCTTTATAGAAGAGCTGGAAGATAGTTTATATAGTTTTTGAGACTCTATAGTGGTACAGAGGATAATCTGAAGGCAAGTTGAACGGTGTATTTCAGAGTTAAGCTGAAGTAACGAGTAGACGAACAAATGGGAGTCATAGATAAGTCAGCCTTTATACAGTAGGTGAAAGATTTTCGCCTAGCGAACTGAAGCGTGGCGTTTTCATAGACAAACTAATAGGAGTATTTTAAAAGCAGGCTGTAGGAGGTCTTTATAGTCGAGCGGAAGAGTCGTACCGAAAGATAGCTGAAGCTTTTATATAGACCAGTTGAAGGAAGTTACTATAGACGAACTGACGGGGGACCCGATTTAACCCTAAAGTATAAAATAATGTGAGGCTATATAGAAGAGCGGGAAAATAGTTTATATTGATGAGGCGTGAGACCCTATTTTGGGCAGTTGAGAGGCTTTAGACAAGCTGAAGTGTGTGTTTTATTGTCGAGCTGATGTAACGCGAGAAGACGAAGCTGAACGAAGCCTTTATACAATAGTTGAACGATTTTCGTCAGGCGAACTGAAGCATGGGGTTTTCATGGAAGGGAGATTTTACAAAGAAGATTTAGGAGGTCTTTATAGTCAAACGGAAGAGTAGTATGAAAAATTAAGCAATTCTCTGCAGTCCAAGGTAGAAGGTCTTGATAGTCAAACGGAAGGGTCGTACGAAAAAAATAGCTGAACCAATTCTCTGCAGACCAAAGTCGAAAGGAATTTTTATAGACACGCTCTTCTAAAGAGCTTCTAGAAGCGCTACAGTGAAAATCTACGACTGAAGCCGACAGCGGACCGTCTATATAAAATACCATCCATACACCTTCGATAGATTGAAGATGTTCTAGAGGTCTACTCTATGTATGCCTTCTACAGGTAGGCTTTAATATGTCTTCAATAGACAAAACACTTTATACATACATAGACAAAATAAATTCTAAATGGATTCTAAAGCAGATGTAATTCTCTAGTTCTACTAAGGACAGAAGCAAATCCATAGGTTTTTTTTAAAGTGGAGGGCCATACCTTACTTAGGTCCTATGGTGTTCGAAATCGTTAAAAATTTCCCTTGTTTGTGGAAGTCCTTATTTGTCCCATTGACAAAAGGAAAAATTAGAAATAAGACTTTTTATAAGAGTTCTAAAAGAATATGGAAATCTATAGGCCTTGTATAGACTGCCCATATGTCGCGTGGAAGTAAAATATCTTCCATAGATAAAAACTTTACATAGGTCTTCTACAGATAAAAAAATCTTTCATGGGGTTTCTTCGTATAGAAGTCCTTCTTTATGTCTTCTAAAGGCAGAAAACCTTCTGAAGGTATTATAGCTACGGAATCTGTATTCTACAGAGCAAAGATCTCTTATAGATCATCTACACACACACACAAGACTCTCCAAAAGTCAGCTATACCTTCTGCAGACTAATCTACTTTTAAAAAGCGTCTATAGACAATGACATTAACAGTTTTAAATATAGGTCCACTTTTTCTGGTAGTCCCCGTACAACGGTACCCCCAATTTTCAGTATTTTATGGGGTTTTGATCGGATTTTTCTACCGAATTGGCTTGTAATATAGAATTTCGAGTTCCTAATAGTTACCAAATCTCTCCACAAAAAAATTATAAATATAGGCCAATTTTTTTTCGGATAGCCCCCCATATAAGGGTACCTCCTGATTTCCGGTATATTGGAGTACTTGATCGCATTTTTCAACCGAGTTCGCTGTAATTTGCTATTTTGTAGTCGTATATGGTAACAAAATTTTTTAATATTCGCCCTCATTTTGGGGAAGTCTCCATATAACCCCCTTTTTTTATTAAAACAGTATCCTGATATGTTCCGCGTTTTGGGTTTTGGTTCTAAAGCACTGTTGTAATCATTCCAACTGCGAAGGACATCGAGATAAAAAACTAGAAGATAAGGTGGTGGAGTGTATGCGAAGTTCGGCCCGGCCGATATTAAAGCGTTTTTCTATGGAAATATCAGATGCCACCCAAAGTATATATAGTAGCCTTCATATACACATCAGAATTTCTCTAGCCAGAAATGTTGAGAGGGCCGCTAAGTCAATTGTTAGTATTTTTCTGGCACAAATTTCTATCAGTTGTTAATTTTTTTTTTGCCAATCATCTGATCAAAGGCCCGAAAATATATAAAGAAACCCCTGTACAGACAGTATACCTTCTCTAATCCTTCTTCTAGAGCAATTGTAGTCCTATTGTTTACATATTTTTAGTTTCCATCAGCTGTAAATTGTTTTTTTTTCTGACAATCATCTGATCCAGGCCTGGCTCTGTCACAATTAACAAAAACAGTTTCAAGAAGATTTTTTTGCTCCCTCAAAGGCCCAGCATACTTCAGAATACCATAGATTTCAATTTTATTTTAGATTTTAAACGAATAAACCAACCACAAAGGAAAACTAAAATGACAAATAAAAAAATCAGAAAAAATAGAAGAGAAGATGGGCCACACAAAACAAAAAGAACCATCATTATAGGAAATGGAAATACACATAAAAGAAAAAGAGGAAAAATCAAAACGAAACGAAAAATAAGGAGAGAGAGGAAGAAAATGATTCAACATAATTTTTCGTTTTAATTCCGATTGCTTCCAGCCAGGCTAAGGAAGTATGGATAAAAAAAGTAAGGAAGACTTTGCAACAAAAAGATAAAAAAAATGGATGAATAATTAATTCTTACAAAAAACTAAACAAATTTTAAATAATTCGAACATAATTTTTATTAAAGAAAAAAATCACAACATTGATCAAGTCTGCCAAACAACACCCAAATTCTAATTAGAATTTATCTTATTTTAGAAAGGGAAAATTGTCTAATTTTTAGTCAGAATATATCCCAAGATATTCTTCTGTTTAATAATTTATTTAATTTTAAATAATTTTTTTATTTTCCTTGTGAAAAAAGTTAAAATAAATTGTCATTTCCATTATAGAAAACTCAAGTAATCAAACGACAACCAAACAACACAACAGCAGCTGAGTTGTACAGAGCGAGAGAGACCCTCATACACACATTGAGAGAGAGCGAGATTATGGCGAGTGGAAACTCGCATGAAAACAAAATACAAAACAACAACAAAAATGACAACAACAAAATAATTTTACTCGTTGAAATGTGTATGAGGAAAGAGAACCAAACAGCCAGAGGGGAAAATACAGAGAGAGAGTCGATGTGGAAATAAGAGTAATTGATGAAAAAGGAAATAATTTTTAAGGCGAATTTAAAATCAAGAAAAGGAAAAGACACAAAATAAGCAAATATAAATTAAAAACTCTTTAATAAATAATTCAAATTTTATTAAAAAACTTTAGAGTGTGATATAGCAAATCTAAACAGGATTTTCCCAAGAAAATCCAAAGTCCATTTATCAAAAAAGAAGACACAAAAACAACAAAAATGAAAAAAGGAACGTCGACGACCACACACAACAATTCGTTGAACCATAGCCGCACCACCACCACTACCATCCATCCCCATCAACGCAAATGATAAGAGAATAGAACCGCAATCCAATCAGAAAATTATTGAGCGAGTGAGAGAGAGAGAGACTGACAATTAAAATATTTATAAAAAGGGCAGCTGATTGCTTGCACAAAAGAAACCAAAACAGACACACTCACACATATGGGCATTTCCGCAATGAATGTCTTGTAGATAAAAATAATGATAGCAGTTTTTTTATAATGGCAGGGATGGAAACTCGTTCCGTGCAATTACATGAATTCGGAACTTGTTGAGTCAGTAAATGATGATGAGTAAATCAACAGATGTTATTAAAATTAAGATTATTTTTCAGTGAATATGACTTAACAAGCAGCTAGAATTCAAAAATAGTACCCAATGAATGTAAAACTAGAGAGCGGAGCATATAATACCCTAAACAACTACTACTGAAATTAACTTTCGACGGATATCTATCCCGATTTTAAGTAATAGTTCACGATATTTGCAGTCTCTAGTGTAATATAAATATTTTAGTAGGGGTACCTGGGGCAGCATGGGCATTGGGTATGACGTTGTCTATATAGAACAGATAGCAATGATAATTACCAGGCTAGGGATACGTGGTCGAGAGCAAAAGTCGACTTTTCGATTTCTGCCTCTGACCAAAAAGTCGACTTTAAGACTTTGACTAAAAGTCGATTTTTCGATCTCTCGATTTTGTCAAACTTGTTCAAATCGATTTTCGACATTTACCGACTATAAGAATTGTTGTTAACAGAACGCGAAATAATGTTCAGAAATGTGTAATTTTTGGGCAATTTCTGCATTGTGATAATAAATCAGTATGACTTTGCGATTTTCTCAAAGATCAAAAGTTGACATCGACTTTTATACTTTTCAATTCAAAAAGTCGATTAATCGATGAGCTGAAAACCGATTTACTTTTCCCTATACCTATGGCTGACGAATGTGGGGCAAAGGCCAAAGCAACTTTTTTGGCAAAAATATTTAACTAATACTAATTTATCATATGTTTTTGGACCGTTTTTTTCTATCGGTTGAAAGTAGAGCTCTTAACAGTCTCCCCTATTTCACCCATATCTAAACTCTTCAATCAATAGAAGTGATATTATGTTAAAGGATATTATTTTCCTGGAGTGAAATACGTGAGTTGCTAAATGTTGACTGATCTTCATTCAAAAAATTCATTCTAATCAATTGGCCAGTGGTAAATATAATTGCGACCTCTAGAGCAATTAGAAAATTGAACAAGAAATTGTTATCGGTCCATTTGATCCTCAAAATATTACATTATCATAATCAAAATGAAATGAAAAAGACATTCAGTCAAGCCGGGCCCTCCACCATAGATATACTGAGAGTTACTTGAAATGAAAATATAGGGAACATACCAAAAAGTCTACCTATAGCGAAAACTCCATCCTACGCATGTGTATAAAATTCTCAAAATACTACAACTTCACCCTAAATATTGAAAATAGCGAAATTGGTATCATTTTATAGGGTGTAGATCTAAACGCGGGTCGATATAGTCTGTTCACGAGCCTGACGTCCTAGTTTTTTATCTCTAATGATTACAACATATGGCTAAAATGGATTAATCGTAACCAATAAGAACGCAGAGTACCAAATTACAGAGAATTCGGTTGAAAACGCCCAAAATATTTAAAATGGGAAAACTTGAACTTGAAAAAAAAATAATAATAAATAAAGAAACATTTTTTATGTCCGACAGTTTGTTGTGAACCATTTTGCTTTCAAAGCAATTTATATAGGGTCGATAGATGTTTATTGTTAGTTTTCAAGATCAACATAAGTCAGGGCTAATCTTCGCAATTGAAAGAACGATTTGTAATGATGAATGCTCAACACTTTCCAAAAATACTGGTTTCTCAAGGTTACAGATACTGACCTACGTATAACAAACATAATAAAACTACATGTTTGGGTCAATGAGTCAACATATTTTTTGGGATATGTTGTAATTTAAAAATAACAAAGTGTCAATGAACTCAAAAAAAAATTCGAAACCAAAACTAAATTGTAATTAATATAATTAAACAAATGTAGTTATAGTACGTTTACATTTAACCGGATTTCGTTAACCCAGTGGGTTTCAATTGTCAATTCCTTTGCATATATGTCAAATAAATCCTCATAAAGTAGGTTAACCCGATAAAAAGTTCTAATGTATATGCCGTTTTACATAGAAAAAGACTACGCAGAAGGTTTTTGAAAATTTAGGTTCTTTTTTGGAAAGTGAATCTAAGTCCTGATTTATATTAGGCGAGTTTACTCGCGGCAATTTTTATCGTTCTCTTTTGAACTTGCTCCATGCGTCTATACAAGGCAATTCGGTTTCCAAAAATGTTTTTTATTTGTTGTTTTTCTCTTTAAATATATATAAAATGTCAACAAATACGAAATACACAAAACGAATTGCCAGAAAATTATCGGTACGAGCAATTTTTTTTCATTTCTATACCCCTTGCCCCTCTCTCCAACAAACAAAGACTTGCCGCAAGAAAACTCGCCTAATCTAAATTGAGACTAAGCCGATAATCTTTCGAAAGATATAGGGTAAGTGTACCAATCGTCGGCACTTTAAGGATTTACGTATTTTAAATTTTCCGCAGTTTTGGGTGCAGTTTTCAGTTATAATGTATTAAGGCTCATTTGTTTCGAAATTGTGTTTACTTGCCGATAACATAAAACAAATTTTGAATAATTTTTTATGATAATTGATAAAATTGACAATTAGGTAAAATTGTGCTCTTTTGCCAATAGTTGCCACGAGTTTCCAATTGTCGGCATGTCATGCTCCAATAACCGGCATGTAGGATTATAATTGAAGAAAAATTGTGTAGTTGACAGATTTTCACTTACTTTATAGGTTAAAATGTTTGAGAATAAGACCATGCCTAATATTGTGTAATCCCCCTCAAAATTGAATAGAATACAAAATTGTAGAATACTTATATAACATTTTTCCCAATATTGAGCCAATGGTGATTTTTCACCCATATGCCGAATATAGGAAAATCGTCAATGTTTTTTGTTCCTAAGTGCGGCATCCATAAAAATATAATAATTACAAATATTTCTTTATAGTTTTAAAGTGTTTCCCTGCATGTTCCTAACAATTATGAAGAAAAATATATAATTTTAAAAAAGTTACGAGAGTTTTAAAATCGGCATGCTGACTAATTTTTTCTTAAGAAACATGCACTGTCGCTGCTAGTGGTGGAAGAACCACATTTAGAAAAACAAATTTCATTACTGCCTAATAAATTAACCTAGATTGATGAAATTTTACACAGAGATAGTTGACAATATTATTGAAGATTATTCAAGACAGTTCACATATTTAGTGATAGGATTTTTTAGTTATTTGAAGTTATATACAACTGATGCCGAGTACTGGTACATGCCGACATTAGGAACACTTACCCTATATCATTCGAATCGAAGACATAGTCTTCTAAATATCTCCTATTAAATAGAAATATTTCGACGGGTCCATGTCAGTCAATAATGAATTTAAGCATTACTACTATGAGACAATTTCAACACACGCTACGCTATTTATGTTCTATTAAAAAAAAATTATATACAAAATTTGTAGAGGAGGCTTTCAACCGGGCATTTGACATTTATCTCCCTTGTAACTAGATAATTTCATTAGAAAATGGAAGAATACATATGGAACTTTGAAGGCTCATATATCAGGAATTATAGATCCTAGACCCACCTTTAAGTATACCGATCGACATATCTCGACTAGATGAGTCGATCTAGACATGTGTGTCCGTCTGTCCATTACACTTTGTAAATACGATATAGACCACAGTTATGGACCAATCTTTACGAACTTTTGCATGTAGGGTGGCCAATGAAGATCCCTATTGTTTTTGGTAAAGATCGGTTAGGGGATGAAATGGACCAAAAAGGTTATTTTTGTCTAATTTCTGATCGCTCCAGAGGACGCAGTTATGGTCCACACATCCCGAATTTTTACATGGAGAAGGAGAGTGGACCAAAGAATAAGCATGCCTGTTTTGATAAAGATCGGTCAATACTGATTTAGGGAAAAGTTGTAAATCAACAACCAAAGACCGGCCACACGCGATTAATGATTCTGTTAAAAGGAAATTCTGTCCTGAAGCCAATGTTGACATCAGCTCAACTCCGATCCAACTATTCAATTTTTAAAGAGGTTATGTCGCATAATATCCATATCGTAGCGGTTTTTAGCATCAGTCCATAGAAAAAAATCTATTAAAGGATCCCATTCGATTTTGGAAGCCCATATCTTTACCCTTTCCAAATTGATACTAATATTGCCGTTGTTAATTTTAAAACGCATAGATCTAAGCTGACCTTTAAAGTCCATATCGCAGGGAGATATTTCCGTCGTTTCGCATCGCATGAGGTATACATTTTCGTAATCAGTGCCCTTATGTAGAACAAAGTTCAAAACTATCCGCGAACGACCCTTGACTTGATTTATTCGGCTTAAGTTTCTATAAGTTTAGTTCCCCTGATCACTAAAATATATGACATTCATGGGGAAAGTCCATACTTCGGAAATTCATATTCTCATAACTTGGTTATTTATAATGGCCCTTTGAAGGCAATATTGAGGGGCAGTGTTGCCGTTTTCGACTTATCGGATCAAAATTTGTCCGAAAAAATAATAAATTTTAATTTCTGCTTCGATGGCTGCCCAATTCGGTACATTTTCATGCAAATAATTTAGTAGAATTCCTCATGAATTTTCAATGTTGGTCCGAAAATCTGATTTTGGTCACTTTACATTTTGGTCACACTTTTTTTCAGACAGCAACACTACTAATGGGGGCTATCTAGAAAATCATATTCATTTTAAATCAATTTTTGATAAATTTGATTTTTGTATGTAATGAAATTTTTTAATGTAAAATATAATTTAAATGGAAAGAACATATAGACCTCCGCAAACCCTAGGCAGATGGTAAATATATCTGTCGGCAAGGTGGACTATAGCTGGAACTTGATTATGGTAATTTCTAAAAAGGTTTTTGTAGTTCGAGTCAATTTCCCGACTAAGTAACCCTAATCTCAATTTTCTTTTAATAAAAAGGATAAAAACATTGCTGCACACAACCAAAACTATTATTTTATAAACTAAAAGTCTCCAAAAAATGAACAAAATCATTTCCTTATTTTATGTTCTTAGCTGCATTTTTCTTTCTTTAATTTTCCGTATTCCTATCCTTTTTTTGACATTTGCCTTTCATTTTAGGTTTTCATCTTCTTTCATCATCTTAATTAATCAATTGGTGGATATTATTTTTTTTCACTGGTATTCCATATCTTATTTGAATTCGATTGTACACTTTGCCAAATAAGAGAGAGAGAGCAAGGCAAATAGGGCGAGCACACAACACACAAAACACTTCATTCTCTTAACGGCACACTCTCTTTCTGTTGTTATGCATTTTGTAACGAGTAGAGAGAAGACAGACCACCAGCAGCAGCACTCACATATCAGATGGAAAAGCAAAATCGTTGCTGCTGTCGGTGTCGTTATTTTTCACATTGGCTTTTGGTGGTTCTTCTTCATTAAATTCTTCTTTTATATATTTTTTTTTTTTGCTTTTTTTCATATGCCTTTTATTCGTCGTAGCCGTTGTCGTCGTTGTACGACGACGACGATGTTGGTTTTTTTAGTTAACGTCACATTTTTTTTCTTCAATTTTTTTCCGCACAACACATTGATTTTTTTTTTGCATTTTATTCCTTCCTCTTTTTTGCTGTGGGGGTTTGGCGTTTTAGACCTTTTTTTGTTGGTAAAGGGAAATCATTGATTTGCACACACACAATTTTGGTATTTTCCACAAACTCTTTTTTTTTGGTTATGACTTTCTTAATTTATTCTTTGAACACATCTTCATCAAATCAACCGAACGACCAACACACCACCACCATTACCACCGCCGCCATCATTTCTTCTTCTTGGATTCTTTTTTTTTCACACGGACTTTTTTCCCAGAAAATTCTTTGATTTTCCAACACTTCAATTGTTGTGTCGTTTGGGTTTTGTTAGTTTTTCAAGTTTCAATTGTTAATATTTTCAATATTTATATTTAATTTTCACCTTGAATTTTTGTTAACACACAACACTCGCGTTTTTTTCTTTAGGTTTTTTGGTCTTTATGCCTCTTCGCCGTTTTTCAAACTGGCAAATTTTTTCGCAGAACCGAGCGAATTCGCAAAACTGACACAAACATCGAGTTGACAAGATATGGGGAGGCACAGAGAGAGAGAGAGCGAGCGCACATAAAAGCAACGAGTAAAATGGAAACTGAATTAACAAGAGAAACGCACAACACACACAAAGAGAAAACTACATTTGTGGGAAAGAGAGGTTAGAGCACTCTCTCTCTCTTCACCAAGCAAAAGACAACAAAACAAAAAAAAAACATAATGAAATTCCGCGACAATATGCAAAAAAAAAACAGATGACTCGTTTTCCAATCACTTGATGGGCCAACAACAACAACTAAACTAATTTGTCTAGTTGTTGTTGTACAATTTAAAATATTTGTATTATGTTATTGTTGTTGTTAATGGGCTTATTCAGACAACAACAAAATCATTAGTTTAATTTTTGCACAATTATTTTTTTTTTTTTGCCTCAAAGGGGCACAAGTTATTCACTTCTGGCACACACTGAGACACACACACACACAAATCTCACTATACGGCTTTTTCTGATATAAATTCTCTCTTATCAACACTTGGAGACATGCTCTTTTCTGCCCAGCAATATCAAATCATGATTTATTTATCATTTAATTTTATTTTTAAAGTTTTTTTAAATAAGATTTCCTTTTATTTCCAGAATCGTAAGAAACAGAACTAAAAATTCCAATCAGAATTATTCTTGCTTTTTTCTTTCTGTTAATAAAAATAACAACAACACTCATTGCTCACTAAACACAACAACTATACAAACGGCGGCGCACACACACTCCGTTCACTCTCTCACAATCAATTTTTTTCCTTCGTTTGACAGTGGCACCATCTCTTTCCCCCATACACTCTCTGCCCGTGCACACTCCTCTCTCCTAAATGCTTTTAATTCTTCTTCACGCACTGACAATTTTTTTTCCTTCCACCCAAATGGCCAGTGGAAAAGGTTTTTTTTGTTAGTTTGCTGATTCTTGTATATTTTTTTCTACACTTCGGGTTTTTTTCCCATTTCTTTTGTTATATATACCTTTATTTTACACATAAGTTATAAATTATAACTGTTGTTGTTTGTTTTCAGGCGCACAAATACAAAAAAAATCTTTCTTTTCTAATTTCTTGATGAATTTTTTCGTTATTTAACACGCGCGTATGTTGTTTTATTCGTACCGTCCGTAAATGAGCGAAACGTCTTTATAGTTGTTAATTTTTCTTTGTTTGCTTGTTTTCGTTTTTTTTTTGCTTTGCCCTCATTGGGGTTAGTAGTTCTCTGGGCAGTGTGGTGTGTGTAGATAAAGAAGAAGCATGTTGTTAATTCACAGTGAGTGCATGGGGGTTTGGTTAAAGTAAGAAGAAGCGAATAGTTTATTTAAACGTTAACAATTGAATTTTAATGTTTTAAAAAGGAAATTTAATGTTTTTTTATGACATAAATGAGTAAAATAAATATATAAGTTAATATTTAAATTGGTACTGACTTAAATTCTGTTATTAAGGTTTAAAAAAATAAGCAATGTCATCACTACTGGAGGTTTAATGTAATGCATTGTACAAATTATATCAAATAGGAATTTTTAAATCGTAAAATTTGACGTATGATAAGTGAATGCAATGAGGTTGTAAAACGTTAAGTAATTTATTTTAATCCAAAGAAAATTGTAACATGTACATATAGTTGGTATTCAGGGATATTTAAATTGGAATTTAAAAATAATTTCATGCTTTCCCAATTCATGTCCTTTTCCAATAAGATGTTGGCATTTTTTTTTTCAAAATTAGTGTATTGACCCTGATTTTCGAAGGTTGAGATAGAAAATATAATTACTTATACTTATTCCACCATAATGTTAATTTAACAATAACATTTATCGTTCATCCAGACAAATTAATTGATAATCAAATTAAATTTTCAAACATATAAATGGGATATGGTTCATGCGTGTTTTGTTACATACAAAATAATTATGATTATTATTTATTCAGTTCAAAACGACATTTATATTAGAACCTTTTGCAGGGTTAAACTACGTTATGAGGATTTATTTGACAAATATGCAATAGAATTGACAATTGAAACCTACTGGGTTAACTAAATCCGGTACAATGTAAACGTACTATTAGTATGATAAACTGTGAGATTTTTTTTTTTTAAATTTTCACAAAATGTTCACCTTTCTAAAAGTACATTTACATATACTATTTTAAATCGACTGGATTAACGAAATCCAAAAATACACCCTAATTGTTTACACATACCATTAATCATGATCTAAATGCCGATCAGCTGATATTTGGTAGTATACATACTAAATTATTATTTTGCGCCAAAAATATTTGTTTGCAATTTGAAAAAGAATAGAAGAATTACCACAATGGAAATGTTTTTGCAATACTTTGATGCAATAGTAAAAAAAAAGAGCTAAAAACACAACAATTCTATAAATAATTTTTAATTTTCTTTGATCTTTCATTTTTGTAAATTTGTATGAGAAATCATGGTAAATTCAGCCCGATTAAGAAAATAAACCCTGATTCACCTTTTAATCATGATTAGATGTTATATGTAAATTCGTTTTAACATTTGTTGTATTAATTTGACCTATTAATACAACTCTGTCATATTATGGTAAATGTAAAAGCATTGCCAGATATTAATGTAATATTGTCAGTATGCCAAACATCTAGGATGTATAGAAGCAAATTTAGACTATCAATGTAGGAAAACTAATTGATTTTTAAATACACAAATATTTGTTTATGTAGAAATAAAAATAATTTGGAAGATTAAAGAAAAAACGATTATGATGCTTGTTGTTTGAATGAAAGCTTGAATTGATATTGGTGAAATTGATCTATAATTTAAGAACAATACATGATAGAGTCATAGAAAGTGGAACTGATTGGGAAAAACAATTTGGGAAATTGGTAAGTACATATGTATAAGTGTATGTTCTGGAACTCACTGTGTGTTCTTTACACTTCACACATACACTTCACTTGAGAAGTTACCTCCTGTTCTGCTTCTCACGTGAATTGAAATTTTCGAACTGCGAAAAAAACTAAACGTCAACATGGTGCTTTGCAGAAATAGTGTTGCCATAGAATATATATTGTATTCGCGTTTTGTATTGTTTCTTCTATTCTGCTAACGACAATTACATTATTATTGTTTAATATTTTATTATTCACAACATAAATTATATGTATGAAAGACTCTTCAATATCAATAATTTGTTGATTGATTTAAGAGGAACATTTGGCAACCCTATATTGTACGATCTTATTTCAAATCAGCTGTTTGTGTCAAGCGAGAGATTCATTCGGAAAAAATACAACACAAAACTTAGTACCCTGAACCCCGATAAATCCTAACCCCGTTAATTCGTAATCTTCGCTTATTCGTATCAAAATGTCGGTTCCTTGGAAAACCGCGATAATTCGTAAAAATCTCATACATTTCGGTCCCCTCGATAATTCGTAAAATATTTCCAACGTAATGTCTAAATACCTGCTATAGTTCGTAATCTGCCGTCGTAAACCTCGAAAAATAGTAAACTTCAAATGTTTTGTTTATCCTCTTCTCTTCATACCATGGCATATTTACAGAAGGTAGTCTCATTTGAGAATTTGATTATGGCAAACGTTTTTAATTTGGAACTCATCTATCAATTTTAAATAATATGAAAAATATATTCCATAACATTTTATGTATGTCGACTGGCATATTTTCAATAAATTAAACAAAAAATATTTTGTAAAGCTGAACATTGCTCCCAAGATTTAACCATGGTTGTTGCATCTTATATTTATAAGTTTTAGAGGCAGAGAACTTCAATATATTTATAAATATAAACGATTTAGCAATTTTTGCCTCTGAACACATTGCATGCGTACATTTTGAAGGAAGATATTTTCATTTAAATGTTGAAATCTGAATACTGTCAAAGGCAAATTTATGAAAAAATTGGAAACGTATGACTGCATGAGACTACCTTGTATAATTATGCCATGTCGTCATACGTGCATTTTGATGTAGCGGGCGCCGCATTCTTTGTAGGAAAACCCAGTTTCTTGTGCTCATCGTACGATATCATCGGTGAACCACTTACTAGTGATTCTCTGCTCTGAAGTGGCAAAACATTTGTTTTTGTGTATGCCGTTCTCTAACTCTCATTGCTCTTACGTTGATCGATCTATTCAAATTTTTACAAATCAGGCTATTCACATTTTTCTGCAACTCAGCGAATTTAATTCAAATGTCACAAAAAGGGCTAAAACGTTTGCCGATAGCTTGGGCTTACACAATTTCTAAGCAAGCGATCGCTTTAAGAAAGCGCTAGCATAAGCGACAATGTTTGCACGAAGTGGAAACATATGTTGTGGAATTTGATTAAAAACTATGAGCCCAAAACATTTTTTAACGTCGATAAAACGGGGTTGCTTTTTCAAACGAGTTTGTTACAGAACAGCTCGACGTGCGTTCGATACATTTCTACCGTTAAAGTGAATGACAGAACATGTCTAATATATTTTATAGGACAGCAATGCCACTTTTTGGGAGCATGATAACAGATTTAGGAAAAACGTTCGCCCCAACAGCAGTACTTTCCAAAAGATCTGTGAAAAAAATCAAAATATGAAGAAGTTGGGCGCCAATATGTAGCCAAGGAGTTTGGTCGCAAGTCACTCGAATTCGTTCGTTTAGATTTTTTTCAAAAAACAGGCTATAAAACTCTTTTTTCAAGTGGGATACATGGCCTCATATTGGTGTCCAACTTCTCCATATTGTGATTTTTTCTGTCATCACTTATTTTTTGTTTTTTTTTTTTGAATATTTGTTTTTAATCATTACATCAAGTAAAGTCAACGATTTTTTTGCTTTCATGAATAATTGTTAAATTTGTTCAAAAAGTTCATGGACTCGGAGAACTGAAAAAAATTGGCCATATGTATAGACTGTATTCTATTGTCGGCCACTGTATGATGAACTCATTCCATTTCTCAAAAAATTAGGCAGATGTAAAACATACCGACTTTGTAAATGTCATCATGTAATAAAAAATGTATTTGGCAAACTGAAACCTAGATTTAGGAGAATAGGTAAGGGCTGATGGGTATCACCAAAAAATTTCAAAATAAAGACATGCTGTATTTCGCACAAATGTAAATGAAAAACGATGTTTCTCCTGCGTGGACGACGAAGATGATTCATATAAAAATAAGACGAAATTAATTCTGTGTATAAGGTATCGCAAATATGCCGTTTTTGCGGTACGAAATCGAAGTGATTTTGCGCAATGGAAACGAAATGATTTTAACCGAAATGTAACGTTGAAGTGTGTTCGTTTTTAGCAAATCAGTTTTCTAAAAAATAAACATATTAATATAATTTCCAACTTAAAAATGGTCAGGAAGGAGTACTGCGAAGTTAGTAAATTAGAAGGGTTTTTTGAATTATTGGTTGCGTAAATAGAACCAAAAGAGTTAAAGAAGTGAAAAAATACTAAAAATGAAGAAATAGACGTATTCATGCATGCGGCGAGAATTGAAGGCTATTTTCACCAGTAACGGTGCAAAAACTAGGTCCAATTTTTCCCTCATATTCAAAAATCTACGAGAGACTCTTTTCTAGAATTGGAGGAACAAGTCAAGTCAGAAGACGGTAAAAATGATTTTGTATGAAATGGGGAATTGCCTTCAAGCGGTACTTCTAGGCCAATTAGCATGTAGCATTTCTTTGTTTGAGCACCATTGAACTACACCTGCCCATGCACTAACAGCACTGATCATCACGTCTCGTTCATTTTTTATTACAGAATGTACAATGGCCAAATTTCCCAACGCGAGGATACCCGATTTTTTCCAGTCGTCAAAAAGTGGCTCCAATATGCAAAGGACAGTCAGCTGAAACTCCCAGTCAAAATTAACGCTTAATTTGTTAATTCTATTTTAGTTTGCCAGGTTGAAGTAAAATCCTGCCAGTTATAGTTTTTAATTTTACAACACGTATTTATAATAATTGTGTAGTTTATTTATTATTTTGTACTCTGAGGGCAATTTTGAAATGTTTCCCTTGTACTAGATTTACTATTAAAAATATACTGGAACAGACCAAATATGAAAATTCAGTACGGAAACTCAGATACGCAAACGTGCCGCTTTTGCGTTACGAAAACGACCCGCTTTGGTGTTACGCAAACGAACTACTTTAGCGTAGCCTTGGCGAACTACCAATATATTCACATGACTAGTTTTTTGTCTAATTCTCTTATTTCGAACTTAACGTTTACCGTTCAATTACGTATTGCAAAAGTGGAACGTTTTCGTTGTCTTGTATGAAAAATTGACTTCGCCAGCGGTTTGTTTTTGTGCCGATTTTCTTAGAGGGTACTTGAATTTAATGTTCAAAGTTACCTACCATTAGAATTTTGACCTATATTATTAACGTATGATAGGGTAAAACATTTGTATAAAATCTTCAAAATACTGCAATTTATAGGACAAAATTGTATGAGGCATACCTTAAGCGGGACCAATATTGACAACATTGTGTAGGAATTAGCGAACATTTGGCGTTTTTATAATATAGCAGGTCGTATTTATGATCAAAATTGGATAGATTTGGCACAGCTCATTTGTTTGGCCTTAGGACGAACCCAATTGAAAATGGAAAAAATCGGCTCAGATTTAGATATAGATCCCATATATACTTTCTTTCGTCCGATTTTAGGTAAAAAGTGCACCAAAGACCCAAATTTAAGCCGCTTGGTTTTATATAGGGACTATGTCCAAATGCTGGCCGATATATTCATTCTCGAACCTGACCTACAAGTTTATCCTCCAAAGGAAGAATGATAACAACAGATGGATAAATCGACTAAATCTCTTACAATTCTATTCTATGTTGGGTATAAACGGACAATTTCGAGTTAAGCATATGCCCCATACTATGGAGGGATACGGGTATATGGAGATAACCCCAAAAACCGGAACAAATCTGTTAACTATTTTAATATAAACAAAGGGGTTATATGGGGCGAATATTAATAATTTTTAGTAGAGAGATTTGTTACCATATACGACTACAAAATACCAAATTACAGCGAATTCGGTTGAAAAACGCGCTCAAGAACCCCAAATACCGAAAATGGGGGGGAGGTATCCTTATATAAGAGCTATGCCTAAACAAGGACCGATATAGTCCATCATCGAACTTGATATGCCTGCAGACAAAAGACGACTATGTGCAAAATTTTGGCGATCTATCTCAATTCGTTTAGACGCTAGAGTGATTACAACAGACGGACATGGCTATATCGTCATAGAATTTTACGCTGATCAAGAATATATGATTATTTCGATGAGTTACAAACGGAAAACAAAATTAATATACCCTCCATACTATGGTGGAGGGTATATAAACAGATGTTTTTGTTTTGAATCATCATCTTATTCTTGCATCATATTCCTGTTGTTGATATTCCTTCAACGGTTATTCATTGTCTTGTCATTATATTGTTACGAATATAACTTTAGATTTAAGTTAATTTAGATGAATTCCGTTAATTTAAGAATTTGAATTGTAACGTAAATTTCTACTACGCAGTTTATTTGAATAACTTCACAACAACAACCACTGTATAGATTTTTCTACATCCTTCCATTTCCTCTTTCATTTTCTATTTTGTTATTGTCGTACAATTCTTGTTAAACGTCATTCCTCTTTCTTTGTTATTCCCTCGCCTGTATATGTGTTGTTGTTATTCCTCTTTCTTTGTTATTCCCTCGCCTGTATATGTGTTGTTGTTATTCCTCTTTCTTTGTTATTCCCTCGCCTGTATATGTGTTGTTGTTATTGTAAGTTTGTTTACTCAAGTTTGTTGTTGTTATTGTTCACTCAGTAAGTTTGTTGTTGTTATTGTTACTCAATGTGTTTGTTGCATTGGTAGATTGTTCGTGATCTAGGTGTTACCAGATCGTCTAGAAACTTCTGTAGCGACAGGCAGGGCTCATATAAATAGAGGGAATGGAAAGGCAGTGAGTGAGTTGTGAATCAGATCGCGAATTGAAACCGTCGTGTAAAGTAAAGTGCAAAGTAAAGTTGTGTGAATAAAATCATTGTAATAATCGTAATCCGAAAGAACCTGCGTTTTATTTGGTACGAACTGTATCGGGAAATAAAACAACGTCTACACGGGATTAACTACAATCCAAGAACGTAACAATTGGTGTCGGAAGTGAGATTACGATAATACTACGATGAAGTTTAAGGATCTACGAGTGGAAGACTTGAAGAAGGAGCTGAATAAATTGGAATTGT
Source organism: Musca vetustissima (assembly GCF_032173495.1). Lineage (NCBI taxonomy): Eukaryota > Metazoa > Arthropoda > Insecta > Diptera > Muscidae > Musca > Musca vetustissima. Next base: position 60,282 of record NW_026872993.1, on the reverse strand, counting down.
CCTCTACTGGCAACAAGGCTGAGCTACAAAAACGTCTGTTGGATGAGTTCGAGCGCCGTGGTATGAACATCGATACATATGAGTTTGACAGTAAGGATGAAGTGGATTTATCGGAAATGGGCGAATCCAACGGTGGGGAAGTCTCGTCAGTAGCTGCCAGGGGTGACGATTTCAGAGAAATGCTGGCTAAAATGTTCGAAGAGAATTCCAGAAACACGAGACGAATGTTCGAAGAGAATTCCAGAAAGTCAGAAGAAAACTCGAGACGAATGTTCGAAGAGAATTCCAGAAAGTTAGATGAACTCAAGGCGGAGAATTGTAGAATGTTTGACGAAAATTCGAGAATAATGAACGAGAAACTCGAGAAAATTACAGAAGTTATTGGAAGGAGAGTGGAAACCGTGGAGGTCCAAATTAAAGAGTTGGATAAGAAAGTGCAGTCGGTCGACGAGAAGATTCTGTCTGTGGATGAGAAATTTCTGGCCCACGACCACAGGTTTACGAATCTGGAGAAGAAAATGTCGGAACTGGAAATTAAAGGTGGTCCGGTGCGAGTTCCTGATAACACACTAAAAATCAAACCTCCTGTATTCGACGGCTCTACGTCATTCAATGTTTTCAAGTTACAGTTCGAGACAGTGGCTTCTAGAAATTCGTGGAACGACAGCGACAAAGCGGTTGCACTACTTCTGGCATTGAAGGGCAGTGCTGCTGATGTTATACAGAGTATTCCTGTCGCTTCTAGGAATAACTATGAAGATGTTATTGCTGCACTGGAACGTAAGTACGGTGGCGAACATAAACAAAACATCTACCTTATGGAATTAAGGGGAAGAGTACAGAGGGCAAACGAGACGTTACAAGACTTTGCAGCTGAGGTGGAACGTTTGGTGCTAATGACGTATCCAGGAGAGAATCATCCATTGGTGGACCGTATGAAAATCGAAACCTTTGTGAATGGCATACGTGACCCTGAGATTAAATGTGCAACATATGCGTCACCAAAAGCGTCATTTGCCGAAACAGTGTCGTTTGCCCTTGCCCAAGAGACGGCAAGAATGATTGTTAAGCCCCAGACCCACAAGATTAGCCAACTGGAGACCGAATGTTGCGAACACAAATCTCTCGTTAACTTGATCAAGGACGCCATGAGGCGGGTAATAGAAGAAACAAAGTTTGTAGGGATGACTAAGCACAGGGTTAGATGCTACAACTGCGATAAAGCAGGTCATATTGCGCGCGAATGCAGAGCTAAGCGCAAACGATCCAGGTCATCGTCACCACCCCCAACGAAAGATGGTAGAAGAATGGCTCAACAGTCCACCAATGAGTCACCGTTAAACAGAATCGAGCACAGAGAAGGCGGAAAACAATGTAATGCTGATGCCCTGTCTCGTCGGCCATGCAAGGTAGAATACAGCCACTGCTCAAAGGCTGAGTGCAAAGAGAATATCGTGGATGTCCGACTATTGCAGTTTGAGTCGGGTGAAGATTGGTCGACGGAACAACGAAGAGATCCCATTCTGGGCAAAGTAATTTCGGCCATTGAAACGGGCAAGCGACCTAGTCGTAAAGAAATTACCTCCGAAAGCCCTCTTTTAAAATCCTATTGGGCCCAGTGGGACAGTCTACTTATAAAAGATGGCTGCCTATATCGCAAATGGGAAAGTGAGGACGGTAAATCTCACCGGAACTTGATCGTCGTCCCAGACTCCAAAATAAGAGATGTCTTGTCGGAGTTTCACGATGGGCCAAGTGGAGGACATCTTGGCATAGCAAAGACCGCTGAAAAGGTAAAGCAGAGATTCTACTGGGTCGGCTGTCAAAAATCCATTGCCGACTGGATCGCCAATTGTGAAAGGTGCATAAAAGCTAAAGGTCCAACACGGAAGAGTCGAGGCTACATGCAGCAGTATAATTCAGGAGCCCCTTTTGAAAGAATCGCAATGGATGTAGCTGGACCGTTCCCCACAAGCGACTCTGGGAACCGTTATGTCTTAGTGGTCATGGATTACTTCAGTAAATGGCCGGAGGTTTATGCTATCCCAAATCAAGAAGCCAGGACAATTGTGGATGTGTTCAGCAAAAATTGGATTTGTCGCTATGGTGTTCCATCTGAGGTTCATTCCGATCAAGGTAGGAATTTTGAATCAGCGATCTTCAAGGAAATGTGTGGCTCCTACGGAATTAAGAAAACCAGAACGACGCCCCTACATCCACAATCAGATGGCATGGTGGAAAGATTCAATCGCACCCTTGAAGAACATCTACGGAAAGTGGTGGACAGTGGCCAACGAGACTGGGATGAGCATATTCCAAAGTTTTTATTGGCTTATAGATCGGCCATTCATGATTCCACATCCCGGACCCCAGCCAAAGTTCTGTTCGGAAATGAATTAAAGCTACCTGGCGATTTGATATTCGGTGCCACCCCAAACGACGATGTGAACCAAGATGAAGACAGTCAAAACTCTTTTAGTAAAGTCCACGATGCAGTCCGACATCGAATAAAAATGGTTAGCAACCGCATGAAGGCAAGGTACGATCGAGCGGCAAATACCGATGGGTTTCAAGAAGGGCAACTGGTACTATTGTTCAACCCACAACGAAAGAAAGGACTATGCCCCAAATTGCAAACGCACTGGGAAGGACCCTACAAGATTGTCACGAAAATAAATGACGTCGTTTATCGCATCCAGAGGAGCGACAGTCCCAGGTCGAAGATGAAAGTTGTACATTTGGAGCGGCTGACCCCCTACGGAACGGGAACTGTGCCTATTCGGGACGAACAGGCTTAAGCGGGGGGCAATGTTACGAATATAACTTTAGATTTAAGTTAATTTAGATGAATTCCGTTAATTTAAGAATTTGAATTGTAACGTAAATTTCTACTACGCAGTTTATTTGAATAACTTCACAACAACAACCACTGTATAGATTTTTCTACATCCTTCCATTTCCTCTTTCATTTTCTATTTTGTTATTGTCGTACAATTCTTGTTAAACGTCATTCCTCTTTCTTTGTTATTCCCTCGCCTGTATATGTGTTGTTGTTATTCCTCTTTCTTTGTTATTCCCTCGCCTGTATATGTGTTGTTGTTATTGTAAGTTTGTTTACTCAAGTTTGTTGTTGTTATTGTTCACTCAGTAAGTTTGTTGTTGTTATTGTTACTCAATGTGTTTGTTGCATTGGTAGATTGTTCGTGATCTAGGTGTTACCAGATCGTCTAGAAACTTCTGTAGCGACAGGCAGGGCTCATATAAATAGAGGGAATGGAAAGGCAGTGAGTGAGTTGTGAATCAGATCGCGAATTGAAACCGTCGTGTAAAGTAAAGTGCAAAGTAAAGTTGTGTGAATAAAATCATTGTAATAATCGTAATCCGAAAGAACCTGCGTTTTATTTGGTACGAACTGTATCGGGAAATAAAACAACGTCTACACGGGATTAACTACAATCCAAGAACGTAACAATATTATTTGTAGCAGTTTAATCGATGTAGATATAAACACTCTTTCATTTCTGGGTTTATGTCTCATCTAAACCTATTGTAGCTTCAGCAGTACACTTAACATATACAAAGGCTAATTACTGTGTAAAGCAATAGGTAAGAAACTAGGATTGTTTTGTTATGCTTGACTATTTTCCGTTAGATGGCAATAATGTACGATTGCTGAAGTAATGTTGCATACTTTTAGGCACATTCATTAGAAGCCTTGCTTTTGACATCACGATGAATGTTAATTTTGTTTTATCAGTCAAATGTTAACGTCAACAATATAAAAGATAAACAAATATATTATTTTGTAAAAAAAAAAATGTATATAGATAAACATGTGCAATTGTACTACAAATGCAACTGATTTAAAACAGCTGCTGTAATAGGAAAAATTCGTTTTTATTTATTTTTTATACAAAAATAAAAATCATGAAAAGGATTTAAATTGTCCACACGACATTTACGACTATCACGGGATGGTTGGTATGTACGTATTTTACAAAACTGTATATTTATTTCTATAAATAAATAAAAACTATTTGTTGACTGCAATTGCAGCGGCTACCGTTTCTATTTGTTTTTGTTGTTATTTTTAATGCAGCTGACATTTTAGTTTATTGTATTTTATTATTAAAAAACAGAAAATCATAAATTTGTGTTTGCAGTATTTTTTTAATTTTATTTTCAAGTTTATTTCATAATTTTATTTGCATACGAGTTGCTTTATTTTTTTCCTCGGCGTCATTCACAATCTACAGCATATTTATGACTTTACGACATTGTAAAAGTTGTAGAGCAGCTATTATTAGTAGTGGTAGTTGTAGTCGACGGTAGTATTGTTTGCTTATTTCAATTTTATCTCCAGAAGTAGGGGAAATTTATTACTGGCGATTGTTCCGAAATCTGCATACACCTAAGACGAAATGCGTCAATTTCAATGGGTACTTTGGTATAATGAATCTTTTTTCAGGTAGAGCTGGCTCCGAAGCATGTAAATTTGGAACACTAACAGACCTCCAGGCGTGGATTTTTAAAGAATATTTTTTCGAGAATTGGCAGACTTTCAGGCGTGGATTTTTAAAGAATATTTTTTCGAGAATTGGCCCACTTTCAGGCGTGGATTTTTAAAGAATATTTTTTCGAGAATTGGCCCACTTTCAGGCGTGGATTTTTAAAGAATATTTTTTCGAGAATTGGCCCACTTTCAGGCGTGGATTTTTAAAGAATATTTTTTTGAGAATTAACCCACTTTCAGGCGTGGATTTTTAAAGAATATTTTTTTTTCGAGAATTGGCCCACTTTCAGGCGTGGATTTTTAAAGAATATTTTTTTGAGAATTAACCCACTTTCAGGCGTGGATTTTTAAAGAATATTTTTAGGAGAATTGACAGACTTTCAGGCGTGGATTTTTAAAGAATATTTTTTCGAGAATTGGCCCACTTTCAGGCGTGGATTTTTAAAGAATATTTTTTCGAGAATTGGCCCACTTTCAGGCGTGGATTTTTAAAGAATATTTTTTCGAGAATTGGCCCACTTTCAGGCGTGGATTTTTAAAGAATATTTTTTCGAGAATTGGCCCACTTTCAGGCGTGGATTTTTAAAGAATATTTTTTTGAGAATTAACCCACTTTCAGGCGTGGATTTTTAAAGAATATTTTTTTTTTCGAGAATTGGCCCACTTTCAGGCGTGGATTTTTAAAGAATATTTTTTTGAGAATTAACCCACTTTCAGGCGTGGATTTTTAAAGAATATTTTTAGGAGAATTGACAGACTTTCAGGCGTGGATTTTTAAAGAATATTTTTAGGAGAATTGACAGACTTTCAGGCGTGGATTTTTAAAGAATATTTTTAGGAGAATTGACAGACTTTCAGGCGTGGATTTTTAAAGAATATTTTTAGGAGAATTGACAGACTTTCAGGCGTGGATTTTTAAAGAATATTTTTAGGAGAATTGACAGACTTTCAGTCGTGGATTTTTAAAGAATATTTTTAGGAGAATTGACAGACTTTCAGGCGTGGATTTTTAAAGAATATTTTTAGGAGAATTGACAGACTTTCAGGCGTGGATTTTTAAAGAATATTTTTAGGAGAATTGACAGACTTTCAGGCGTGGATTTTTAAAGAATATTTTTAGGAGAATTGACAGACTTTCAGGCGTGGATTTTTAAAGAATATTTTTAGGAGAATTGACAGACTTTCAGGCGTGGATTTTTAATGAATATTTTTAGGAGAATTGACAGACTTTCAGGCGTGGATTTTTAAAGAATATTTTTAGGAGAATTGACAGACTTTCAGGCGTGGATTTTTAAAGAATATTTTTAGGAGAATTGACAGACTTTCAGGCGTGGATTTTTAAAGAATATTTTTTGGAGAATTAGCAGACTTTCAGGCGTGGATTTTTAAAGAGTATTTTTTGGAGAATTAGCAGACTTTCAGGCGTAGATTTTTAAAGAATATTTTTTCGAGAATTAGCAGACGTTCAGGTGTGGATTTTTAAAGAATATTTTTAGGAGAATTGACAGACTTTCAGGCGTGGATTTTTAAGGAATATTTTTAGGAGAATTGACAGACTTTCGGGCGTGGATTTTTAAAGAATATTTTTAGGAGAATTGACAGACTTTCGGGCGTGGATTTTTAAAGAATATTTTTTCGAGAATTAGCAGACTTTCAGGTGTGGATTTTTAAAGAATATTTTTTTCGAGAAATAAGCAGAATTTCAGGCGAGGATTTTTAAAGAATATTTTTTTCGAGAAATAAGCAGAATTTCAGGTGTGGATTTTTAAAGAATATTTTTTTCGAGAAATAAGCAGAATTTCAGGCGTGGATTTTTAAAGAATATTTTTTTCGAGAAATAAGCAGAATTTCAGGCGTGGATTTTTAAAGAATATTTTTTTCGAGAAATAAGCAGAATTTCAGGCGTGGATTTTTAAAGAATATTTTTTTCGAGAAATAAGCAGAATTTCAGGCGTGGATTTTTAAAGAATATTTTTTTCGAGAAATAAGCAGAATTTCAGGCGTGGATTTTTAAAGAATATTTTTTTCGAGAAATAAGCAGAATTTCAGGCGTGGATTTTTAAAGAATATTTTCCCCATTTCATTTTGCACATTTCCCCCTCTCACTTCAACCATGTCCCCATTAATTCGTAAGCTATGTGACACCAGCAGCTTTTGAGTCAACACCATAACTGCAATCACTCCCATACCCCCTCCCTCCTCCACTACATCAATGACTGTTATTCAAAATGAAGAGATAGATAACTTATCTGGATCTATTGTCAAAAACCATAGCAAAACGAAGTCCAACAACATTTACGCCATCATCACCAGCATTGAATACAACAACAACAACCACAACAACAAGAATAAAGTTTATTGTCAGTAACATCAGCATCATCATCAGCAGTCGCCTTCAACAGCATAATCAACTTCGTTAGGATTGTCATTTATGGCCAAATGTCATTTAAAAGGCATGGCAAGGGAGGATGTGTTGATTACAAACAAATATGACAAGTGGCATGATGCAAAACGTCATTATCTTAACCATTATAAAGACATATAATAATGACGAAGGATATGATGGTGGTGGCGGTATGGTGATAAGGACAATATTCGAATGTGATTATCAAGGGATTGTCAGAATTTAACTTAAAAGGGGACAGCATGTAATGGAAATTTAGCATACAGTGCACATTAAATGCAATAAGAGTAAGGACATTGATAGTCCTGGAAGAAATATTTTTCAAAAATGCACGCCAGCTTTGTAAGTAAATAGCCAGCTACTTACTTACATATCTGGCATATTACAGAACGATTGTTCCATAAGCCGAGCTTAAACCAGTAAGAAAAGTAGTAAAGTCGGACGGGGCCGACTATATGATACATTTCACCACTTTGGCTATATCCAACAGATGAATCCTAACAGACGTCGCATTTTTAAAAGACCAGCAAAATGAAATTGGATCCATAAACATGCCATTCTGCAACCGATACTAAATTTTTCATTTGGTCAGATATACAAGCTATATCTAAATCTGAACCAATTTTCACGAAACTTAACACACATTCGTGCAAATCGGAAGATATTTAGGAACTTTGGTACACCATTTATTTAAAATCGGACGAAAATATATATGGGACCTATATCTAAATCTGGACCGATTTTCAGGAAACTTAAAACACATCATTCTAGACCTAAATTATTACGCTGTGCCAAATTTCGTGCAAATCCAAAGATATATAGGGACTTTGGTACACCATTTACATTAAATCGGACGAAAATATATATGGGAGCTATATCTAAATCTGGACGGATTTTCAGGAAACTTAACACACATCATTCTAGACCTAATTCATTACGCTGTGCCAAATTTCGTGCAAATCGAAAGATATATAGGGACTTTGGTACACCATTTACATTAAATCGGACGAAAATATATATGGGAGCTATATGTACATCAGGACCGATTTTCAAGAAACTTAACACACAACATTTTAGACCTTATTCATTACACTATGCCAAATTTCGTGGAAATCGAAGGATATATAGGGACTTTGGTAAACCATTTACATTAAATCGGACGAAAATATATATGGGAGCTATATTTAAATATGAACCGATTTTCAGGAAACTTGACATACATCATTCTAGACCTAATTCATTACGCTGTGCCAAATTTCGTGCAAATCGGAAGATATATAGGGACTTTGGTACACCATTTATTCATAATCGGACGAAAATATATATGGGAGCTATATCTAAATCTGGGCCGATTTTCAGGAAACTTAGCACACATCATTCTAGACCTAATTCATTACGGTATGCGAAATTTCGTGCAAATCGGAAGATATATAGGGACTTTGGTAAACCATTAACCTTAAATCGGATGAAAATATATATGGGAGCTATTTTTAAATCTGAACCGATTTTCGTGAAACTTAGTACACATCATTGTAGCCTTAATTTAGTACGCTGTGCCAAATTTCGTGCAAATTGAAAGATATTTAGGGACTTTGGTGCACCATTTACCTGAAATCGGGCGAAACTATATATTGGAGCTATATCTAAATATGGACCGATTTTCAGGAAACTTGATATACATCATTCTAGACCTAATTCATTACGCTGTGCCAAATTTCGTGCAAATCGGAAGATATATAGGGACTTTGGTACACCATTTATTCAAAATCGGACGAAAATATATATGGGAGCTATATCTAAATCTGGACCGATTTTCAGAAAACTTAACACACATCATTCTAGACCTAATTCATTACACTGTGCCAAATTTCGTGCAAATCGGAAGATATATAGGGACTTTGGTACACCATTTACATTAAATCGGACGAAAATATATATGGGAGCTATATGTACATCAGGACCGATTTTCAAGAAACTTAACACACAACATTTTAGACCTTATTCATTACACTATGCCAAATTTCGTGGAAATCGAAGGATATATAGGGACTTTGGTAAACCATTTACATTAAATCGGACGAAAATATATATGGGAGCTATATATAAATCTGGACCGATTTTCAGGAAACTTAACACACATCATTCTAGACCTAATTCAGTACGCTGTGTCAAATTTCGTGCAAATCGGAAGATATATAGGGACTTTGGTACACAATTTACATTTAATCGGACGAAAATATATATGGGAGCTATATCTAAATCTAGACCGATTTTCAGGAAACTTGACACACATCATTCCAGACCTAATTCTGTACGCTGTGTCAAATTTTGTGCAAATCAAAAGATATTTAGGGAAATTGGTGCACCATTTACCTTAAATCGGACGAAAATATGTATGGGAACTATATATAAATCTGAGCCGATTTTCGTGAAACTTAGTACACATCATTCTAGCCTTAATTTAGAACGCTGTGCCAAATTTCGTGCAAATTGGAAGATATTTAGGGACTTTGGAGCACCATTTACCTTAAATCGGACGAAAAATTATATGGGAGTTATATCTAAATCTGAACCGATTTTTCCCAATTTTGATAGGGTTCGTCCTTGGGCCAAATATGTGACTTGTGTCAAATGTCATCCAAATCGGATCATAAATACGACATGTACTTTGTTTACAATTTAACATGGATAGACAGACGGACGGACATGCATAAATCGACTCAGAAAGTGGTTCTATGCATATTCTCAAAAAGAATCATGGGTCAATCTCGATTACTTTTGCCTGTTACAAACATATGCACAAAGACATAATACCCTATACCACAGTGTGGTGAAGGGTATAAAAAGATTTCCAAGCGTATTGGATTTGCGCACATCTCCACCAATTTGAAAGACCACGTTCCAAGATGTTGTTTTCCACGTGGTATTTCCATCTAATTCGTGGCCTTCCCTTTCTACGGAAACAATCAGTAGGTTCGCTTTTATATGCCTTTTGGCATGGCCTAGCCGCCGTAGTCGCTGCAGCTCAATACGACTGACTATGTCGATGTCCGCTTATAAATTGTAAAGCTCGTGGTTCATTCGACGCCGATGCAGATCGGCCCGTAGATCTTTCGGAGAAATTTTCTTTCATACACCCCAAGGAGCTGCCTCATCTGCTTGCGCAAGTACCCATGCTTCAGGTACATATAACAGCACGGGTAGTATCAGCGTCTTCTAGAGTGTGAGTGTGGTCTGGCGGAAGGTGTCCTTGCTTTTGAGTTGCTTATTCAGACCATAGTGGCATCTGTTGGCCATTAAAATCATTCTCCGAATTTAAAAACTGATGTCATTCGTTTTATTTATGGCGGTACCAAGGTATATAAAATCTTTAACTACATCGAAGCTGTAGTTCTCAAGTTCCACAGTTGGTCCGAGTCTACTGGACGTCTTGCGCGTTGATACCATCAGCTTGGTCTTCTCGCCGTTTACTGCCAGACCCACTTTGGCAGACTCCTTCTCAATTTGTTCAAAGGTGGCTGTTACCGCTCGCAATGTTCGACCCATTATATCGATGTCATCGGCATAGGCGAGCAACATTTGTTGTTTGGTGTACAGAATGTCATTTCTGTTCACCTTTGCGTCTCGTATGACCCTTTCAGCAGGATGTTAAAAAGATCACGCGACAAACTGTCACCTTGTCTGAATTATCGTTCGGTATTGAAGGGTTCCAATGGGTTCTTTTCGACTTTAACTGCTGACCTTGTGCCACTTATCCTGCATAGCCGCATTAATTTTGCATGAATGCCGAACGTAGACATGGCTTTAAACATCTATGAACGGATAGGGTTGTCAAATGCGGCCTTATAGTCGACGAATAGGTGGTATGTGTCGATGTATTTTTCGTGGGTCTTTTCCAGGATTTCCGACGGTGGGGACAAAGATATTTCCCTTCAGATTTTTGCATTAAAATCTCTTAGCACATCTTGGTCTTCGGTCGGAACATAGGCGCAAATACGGCTGATGACAATTCGCCAATATACTGGAGTGAATCTGGAGACGAGGTCTTCTAGTATCCTGTTGACTATAAATCCGCAGCCAAATTCATGTCTCGTTTCATGGCAGCGTAATCATCTGATTTACTTACGTCTGTCCCATTCCAACGCATTTCCTGTATGAAAATAATATCGGCTTTGTACTTCTTGAGTACATCCGAAAAAGCGAGAACTGCGCCTGTTCTGTACAACGTGCGCACATTCCAAGTGCAGATTCGCAGATCGTGGTCCTTTATACGTCTGCGGGGGTCGGTTTGGTTTGGTCTTTATACTCTTCACCCCACTGTGGTACAGGGTATTATGTCTTTGTGCATATGTTTGTAAAAGGCAAAAGGAAACGAGATAGACACATGGTTTCTTTTGAGAATATGCATAGAATCACTTTCTGAGTCGATTTATGCATGTCCGTCCATCCGTCCGTCTGTAGATGTTAAATTGTAAACAAAGTACAGGTCGCATTTATGATCCGATTTGGATGAAATTTGGCACAAGTCACTTATTTGGCCCAAGGACAAACCCTATTGAAATTGGGAAAAATCGGTTCAGATTTAGATATAGCTCCCATATATATTTTCGTCCGATTTAAGGTAATTGGGCACCAAAGTCCCTCTATATCTTTCGATTTGCACGAAATTTGGCACAGAGTACTGAATTAGGTCCAGAATGATTTGTGCCAAATTTCGAGAAAATCGGTTCAGATTTAGATATAGCTATCATATATAGTTTCGTCCGATTTAAGGTAAATGGTGCACCAAAGTCCCTCATATCATTCGATTGGCATGAAATTTGGCACAGAGTATAGAATTAGGTGCAGAATGATGTGTGTCAAGTTTTGAGAAAATCGGTTCAGATTTAGATATAGCTCCCATATATAGTTTCGTCCGATTTAAAGTAAATGGTGCACCAAAGTCCCTATATATCTTTGGATTTGCACGAAATTTGGCATAGGGTACTGAACTGGGTCCAGAATGAAGTGTGCTACGTTTCGTGAAAATCGGTCCAGATTTAGATATAGCTTCCATATATATTTTCGTCCGATTTAAGGTAAATCGGTCTCCAAAGTCCCTATATATCTTTCGATTTGCACGAAATTTGACATAGGGTACTGAATTGGGTCCGGAATGATGTGTTCTACGTTTCGTGAAAATCGGTCCAGATTTAGATATAGCTCCCAAATATGGCTTCGTCCGATTTAAGGTAAATGGGGCACCAAAGTCCTTATATATCTTTCGATTTGCACGTAATTTGGCATAAAGTACTGAGTTAGGTCAAGAATGATGTGTGCCAAGTTTCGAGAAAATCGGGTCAGATTTATATATAGCTCCCATATATATTTTCCTCCGATTTAAGGTAAATGGGTCTCCAAAGTCCCTATATATCTTTGGATTTACACAAAATTTGGTACAGCGTACTGAATAAGGTCCAGAACGATGTGTGTTAACTTTTTGTGTAAATCGGTTCAGATTTAGATATAGCACCCATATATATTTTCGTCCGATAGATAAATGGTTCACCAAAGACTCAAAGTTAGGCCGATTGACAATAATTTGGCACAACGTATTGAATATAATATAACCTAGCATGAAGCAGCCCTTTATCTGACCAAGTGAAAAATTTAGTATATGTTGCAGAATAACATGTTTATCGTTAAACTTTCGTGTCAGTCGGACAAACATGTTAGGTGCACCTAAAATCGGACGAAAATATATATGGGAGCTATATCTAAATCTGAACCGATTTTCACGAAACTTAGCAAACATCATCCCAAGCTTAATTCAGTACGCTGCGCCAAATTTCGTGCAAATCGAGAGATATATAGGGACTTTGGTATACCATTTACCTAAAATCGGACGAAATTATATATGGGATCTATACCTAAATCTGAACCGATTTTCACGAAACTTACCACACATCAGTCTAGGCCGAATTTAGTACGCTGTGCCAAATTTCGTGCAAATCGGAAGATTTTTACGGACTTTGGTGCACCATTTACCTTAAATCGGACGAAAATATATATGGGAGCTATATCTAAATTTGAACCGATTTTTACGAAACTTAGCACACATCATTCTAGACTTATTTCGGTACGCTGCGCCAAATTTCATACAAATCGAAGGATATATAGGGACTTTGGTGCCCCATTTACATAAAATTGGACAAAACTATATATGGGACCTATATCTGAATATGAACTGATTTTCACGAAATTTAGCACACATCATTCTAGGCTTAATTCACTACGCTGTGCCAAATTTCGTGCAAATCGAAAGATATGTAGTGACTTTGGAGCATATATGGGAGCCGTATCTAAATCTGAACCGATTTTTCCCAATTTCATCCAAATCGGATTATAAATTCGACCTGTAATTTGTTTACAATTTTAATCGACTTAGAAAGTGATTCTATGCATATTCTCAAAAGGAACCATGGGTATATCTCGTTTCCTTTGGCCTGTTACAAACATATGCACAAAGACATAATACCCTATACCACAGTGTGGTGAAGGGTATAAAAATTAACCCCATTTTTTATGTAGTCGCTTAATTTTAAATCGAACTGTTCGACAATAAAAAAAATATTATAACGAAATAACTTTTATTGTTGTTGTTGCTAGACAACTCTATCAGGCGTTGCAACTCACATACATATTTTTGTATGTACGTACATATCAATCTAATTGATTGCAAAAAATGGGGGAGATAAAAATAAAATCTATATTGAACACATGTTAATGCGAAGCGAAAAAAATAGGTGAAATTATTTATAGATATTATACGTAGTAAGTATTGAAGTTTTTTGAAAAATCGGAGTCAATTTTTTTAAAATAAAATTTTCAAGGGCCACAACAAGGCGTGGATTTATTAAAAAAATATTTTTTCAAGGCTCCAACAAGGCGTGGACATTTTAAAGAATAGTTTTCAAGTTTTGTAATTTCTAAAATTCCCCTAGCTACCTACGTATCCGAACAATCACATATGTATTTACTTATAATCCCCCTTTCGTTTCAAATATTTATTTTGTTATTTATGGCGACATTGACATTTATACGCAATCTATATTCATTCGCAATATTCCTAATTGGAGGTTTGGGAGTTGCTAATTTACCGATTTTTTTTTGCTGCAGTTGGCTTCCTCATGAATGCGTTTACATGAATCAATCATTCGTTCATTGATTCGTGTAATCAATGAAATAGCACAAAAAAAAAAGATTGATGAAAAAACGATTTGCTGTCTGATTTTTTTGCCACCGATTCTTATCAATTATCGGAATTCTATTGTCATAGAAGTGTGAACCAAATGCTTCGATATCGATTTTCCCATGTGATATCATTTAATAGCTATTGTCGGTCATTCGAATATTTTCAGTCATTCGAATATTTCCTCAATGAGATTAATAATTTGGATGTATTCAGAATATTGTAATGGTGCCAGTCCATAAGTGACAACACGTTGTTTCAATTCGTCGTATATTCGAAGCGCGCGTGGTACGCATGAATTTTTGTTTTAGAAGTCTAACAAACAATGCCTAAAAATTGTAGTTTTGAATGCGTCCGTACTGAGCAAATTGTGAATATCAGCATCTTTGATTCGTATCAGATAACCGAAAATCTATTTTTAATATCGGATTATGATTGTGGTTGATAAATGGTGCGGAACCAAATGAGAGAATGGTAAGGAACAAATTAAAAAAAAAAATACTTTTTTAAGGCCTCCAAAAGGTGTGGATTATTTAAAGAATATTTTTTCAAGGCTCCAACAAGGCGTGGATTTTTAAAAAATATTTTTTCAAGGCTCCCACAAGGCTTGAATTTTTTAAAGATTAGTTTTTCAGGGACCCATACAAGACGTGGATTTTTTAAAGATTAGTTTTTTAGGGTCTATCGAAGGCGTAGATTTTTTAAAGATTAGTTTTTTAGGGTCTATCGAAGGCGTGGATTTTTTAAAGATTAGTTTTTTAGGGTCTATCGAAGGCGTCGATTTTTTAAAGATTAGTTTTTTAGGGTCTATCGAAGGCGTGGATTTTTTAAAGATTAGTTTTTTAGGGTCTATCGAAGGCGTGGATTTTTTAAAGATTAGTTTTTAGGGTCTATCGAAGGCGTGGATTTTTTAAAGATTAGTTTTTCAGGGACCCATACAAGGCGTGGATTTTTTAAAGATTAGTTTTTCAGGGACCCATACAAGGCGTGGATTTTTTAAAGATTAGTTTTTCAGGGACCCATACAAGGCGTGGATTTTTTAAAGATTAGTTTTTCAGGGACCCATACAAGGCGTGGATTTTTTAAAGATTAGTTTTTCAGGGACCCATACAAGGCGTGGATTTTTTAAAGATTAGTTTTTCAGGGACCCATACAAGGCGTGGATTTTTTAAAGATTAGTTTTTCAGGGACCCATACAAGGCGTGGATTTTTTAAAGATTAGTTTTTCAGGGACCCATACAAGGCGTGGATTTTTTAAAGATTAGTTTTTCAGGGACCCATACAAGGCGTGGATTTTTTAAAGATTAGTTTTTCAGGGACCCATACAAGGCGTGGATTTTTTAAAGATTAGTTTTTCAGGGACCCATACAAGGCGTGGATTTTTTTAAGATTAGTTTTTCAGGGACTATCCAAGGCGTGGATTTTTTAAAGATTCGTTTTTCAGGGACTATCCAGGGCGTGGATTTTTTATAGATTCGTTTTTCAGGGACTATCCTAGGCGTGGATTTTTTAAAGATTCGTTTTTCAGGGACTATCCAAGGCGTGGATTTTTTAAAGATTCGTTTTTCAGGGACCCATACAAGGCGTGGATTTTTTAAAGATTAGTTTTTCAGGGACCCATACAAGGCGTGGATTTTTTAAAGATTCGTTTTTCAGGGACCCATACAAGGCGTGGATTTTTTAAAGATTCGTTTTTCAGGGACCCATACAAGGCGTGGATTTTTTAAAGATTAGTTTTTCAGGGACCCATACAAGGGATTTTTTAAAGATTAGTTTTTCAGGGACCCATACAAGGCGTGGATTTTTTAAAGATTAGTTTTTCAGAGACCCATACAAGGCGTGGATTTTTTAAAGATTAGTTTTTCAGGGACCCATTCAAGGCGTGGATTTTTTAAAGATTAGTTTTTTAGGGTCTGTCCAAGGCGTGGATTTTTTAAAGATTCGTTTTTCAGGGACCCATACAAGGCGTGGATTTTTTAAAGATTAGTTTTTCAGGGACCCATACAAGGCGTGGATTTTTTAAAGACTAGTTTTTCAGGGACCCATACAAGGCGTGGATTTTTTAAAGATTAGTTTTTCAGGGACCCATACAAGGCGTGGATTTTTTAAAGATTAGTTTTTTAGGGTCTGTCCAAGGCGTGGATTTTTTAAAGATTAGTTTTTTAGGGTCTGTCCAAGGCGTGGATTTTTTAAGGATTAGTTTTTTTAGGGTCTGTCCAAGGCGTGGATTTTTTAAAGATTCGTTTTTCAGGGACCCATACAAGGCGTGGATTTTTTAAAGATTAGTTTTTCAGGGACCCATACAAGGCGTGGATTTTTTAAAGACTAGTTTTTTAGGGACCCATACAAGGCGTAGATTTTTTAAAGATTAGTTTTTTAGGGTCTGTTTCTTTTTTTTGTTTTCTTTTTTTATTCAATGTCACTTGCATTGTGTAATCTCATTAAATTTATATTACAACGATCTTGACCGACTGTGTGCCTGTATAATTAGTTGCATTTGCGTACCTTCGCATAATTTTTCCTTGAGAAAATATTGTACTGCCCCACAAAAAAATGTTCCTGTTTACAAAACGAAAAAAAAATTGTCACCATCATCTTCGGTGACAGACAAACTACTTGACTACAACAATAAAATTTAGTATTTTCGAAATGAGAGAAATAAATAAAGAAAAAACAGAAAAACAAACAGTAACTGCGGTTGCACAGTGTTACAAAATAGGCAAAAAAATCATGTAATTACCTTTGAGAATATTCAAACAATAAACGAAAATAATTTATATTAAGGTGTGTATATGTAACCGTCCCAGCTGGCAGTCTGTATGTGTGTGTGTTCTCATATGGCCCACCATTATCATCCGGATAAAATACGATCGAGTAGAAAAAACAACGAAACAAAACGAAAAAAAGCTCGTGATAATCTTACAACAGAACAGTACACAGAAATAAATAAAAAAATAAATACAAGAACAATAAGAACAGCAACCAAACAACAATAAAAATATAGTAACTGACGTACGACAATGGCAATAACGAAAGCGGTTTATCTTCTTTATCTTGAGATAAAAATCGGAACGAAAATTATCAACAACAACAACAACAAAGGTAGCCGTTGAGAGTACATATGAAAAATGTACAGCCAAAAAAATAATCAACAATAATTCTTTAAATACGCTGTGCCATACATACACACACCCACAAACCTACACATGGACAGATTCGAATTCATATATCGGTTGTATGGGTGTGTCGAATAAAAAATTTAAATATTAATTCATATCTTAACATCAATAGCAATTGCAATGCTTTTTACGTTGGGTATGTACATGTGTATGTACGTATGTCTGTATGTATGTTTGTTTCCATTTTCGACTAACATATGAGGGAGTGTGTGCGTGTGTGTATTTAAACTACTATTTTTCTCTTCGACTTTAAAAAAAAGCGATAATATCTCTGCAATCGGATGAAGGTGTTCTGGGGAAAAGGGTCTAATATTAAGGGTGTGATGGACTGTAAAATTTTTTAGAGAAGATTTTTTCAAGGCTCCAACAAGGCGTGGATTTCTTAAAGAATATTTTTTCAAGGCTCCAACAAGGCGTGGATTTCTTAAAGAATATTTTTTCAAGGCTCCAACAAGGCGTGGATTTCTTAAAGAATATTTTTTCAAGGCTCCAACAAGGCGTGGATTTCTTAAAGAATATTTTTTCAAGGCTCCAACAAGGCGTGGATTTCTTAAAGAATATTTTTTCAAGGCTCCAACAAGGCGTGGATTTCTTAAAGAATATTTTTTCAAGGCTCCAACAAGGCGTGGATTTCTTAAAGAATATTTTTTCAAGGCTCCAACAAGGCGTGGATTTCTTAAAGAAGATTTTTTCAAGGCTCCAACAAGGCGTGGATTTCTTAAAGAAGATTTTTTCAAGGCTCCAACAAGGCGTGGATTTTATAAAAAATATTATATATATATTTTTTTGAAATCACGACTTTTTGAGGCCTGTATATTGAAGGCCTCGAAAAAGCATTTTCGAAAAAATCCACGCCTATTGTAGGCCTCGAAAAAGTATTCTCTAAGAAATCCACGCCTATTGTAGGCTTCGAAAAAGTATTCTCTAAGAAATCCACGCCTATTGTAGGCTTCGAAAAAGTATTCTCTAAAAAATCCACGCCTATTGTAGGCCTCGAAAAAGTATTTTCTAAAAAATCAACCCCTATTGTAGGCCTCGAAAAACATTTTTTAAAAAATCCACGCCTATTGTAGGCTTCGAAGAAGTATTATCTAAGAAATCCACGCCTTTGCAGGCCTCGAAAAAGTATTGTCTAAAAAATCCACGCCTATTTCAGGCATCGAAGAAGTATTATCTAAGAAATCCACGCCTATTTCAGGCATCGAAGAAGTATTATCTAAGAAATCCACGCCTAATGTAGGTCTCAAAAAAATATTCTTTAAAAATCCACACCTATAGCGAGGCTTGAAAAAAAATTCTTCAAAAAATCCACGCCTATAGAGAGGCTTGAAAAAATATTCTTTAAAAAATCCACGCCTTTAGAGAGCCTTGAAAAAATATTCTTTAAAAAACCCACGCCTATAGGGGGCCTTGAAAAAATATTCTTTATAAAATCCACGCCTATAGGAGGCCTTGAAAAAATATTTTTTCAACCATTCACATAAGGCGTGAATTTTTTAAAACATCTTTTTTCAATTCTCATCACTCCAATCCTCGAAAGAAAAGCTTTTTCTTACCTATTCTGAACATACATACGTACACACATAACGGTAACTTAGTGCAATTGTGGTACATAGTTTTTGTTGTTATAGTTTTTTTGTAGATTGCTGGACTAACTAAAAATGATAAACAATTTCCAACATACACACACATACATATCCATGTATGGGTGTGTGTGCGTTTTTCTACAAATTTATGATTTGTAGTTGTGTTGATTGCCTTCTGAGTGATATACACAGATTAAGATCAACACCGTGACAGCGTCTGTCTCTGTTTGTGTATCGCAAAAGAAAACAACGCTGATGATGATAATAAGAAAGAAATCTTTTCTTCTACTATTTTATTTTTTTTGATATTCTATTAAAAAGTTTAGGATAAATGATCACATAATTTTAGTCTTTGTTCAGACTACGGAGCGTGCATTACTTCGGGCGGTTAAGGCATTTGTTTGATCTATCTAATCGGAAAAAATATATATAGAGAAAACACGGACCTGTAGAATTACGGATACAAAAAGAGAGCTCCAGCTTTCATTTTATTCGGTTCACGGTTTGTCCCGAAAGGCAGACACAATACTATCGAACAATAGATCAATTCAAAAATTTAATGAACTGCATCAATTGAGAATTTGACATAGAAATGTGAACAAAAATGTAAAAAAACGAATTGTTACGAAGTTAACAGAAAATATAAAAAAAAATCCGAAATGCAAAATTAAACGTTTTGTTAAAAGGTGAAAAATATAAAATAAGACAAGTGAAAATTTTAAAATGTAATAAAAATATTAGAAAAAAAGAAGAAACTATTTTAAATTAAAATAAGAAATCGAGTTTCTGGCCTAATTAATTTTTTTTAAATGCCACCTTTTCCAACAAATATGTATAAATAATAGTGTATTTTTAAAATGTTATAACTCGAACTAAAACTTTGGAACTGCTGAGGCTAGCATTTTTCAGTAGACTCTAAAAATATTGTGCAAAATAGAAAAGATATATGTAGCCGAATTTGGTCTACATTTAGATGTGATTTCGTAATTAGTTTAAAGATATTTTCAACAAAAAATATTTGAAATTCTTCGAGGCATTTTGGACAAAATTAAATTCTTAGTGAACTCATTTTTCTTGGATAAGAAAAAAAAAATTAAAAAAAACATTGTCAACGGTCAAAACTTTAATTTGGAAACCGAGTTAAAATCACCTAATACATTCTAGAGATTATTTGAGGTTTCTCATCTTTCAATTTGAACGTAGTCAACATATTTTTTCTAGATTCATATATGAGGTCCACAGTCTGATATTCAAATCTCTACAGCAAATAATGTCATCTACTCAGTCCTTTTTTAACATTTAGTCAGTCGAAAATATATAAGGGAACAATATTTGCATCTGCACCAATGTTTTAAAAAAGCAATATTTTAGGCTCAATTTAATACATTGTGTACTTGATGCTCCATTTACATAGAATCGGACGAAGATATTTATCAAATTGGAACCATTTTCATCCAAACTTACCAGAAGTTATTTTGTCCCATTTCGATACGTTATTCAAAATGTTGTGTCAATCAGACAAACTTAGATAAAGTCGGACAGAAATGCGTATTGTGGCTAATTCTGATCTCATTTCATTCAACTTACCAGACTCATATTGATACGGTGTGCAAAATGTTGTGTCAATCGAACAAACTTTGCACCATTCAACTAAAATCGCACGAAAATATACATGGGCAAAATATTTAAATCTGAACCATTTTCACCAAAACTTTACACACATTAGCCTATTCAAACTTCATATTTTTCAAACTTCAAAATATATATCTGAATCGATTCCAATAAAACTTAGCACTCATTGGCTGTCCTAACTTCACTACGTTGTACACAGTTTCGTGTCAATCGGAAGGAACCATGGTATATCTCGTTTCCTTTTGCCTGTTACAAACATATGCACAAAGACATAATACCCTGTACCACAAGAGACGGACGGACGAACTAGTCGAGATATCACCGGAATACGGAAAGGTGGGTCTAGTTGTGTAGTGTATAAAAAATAACATAACCGTATGTATTTTCATTGCAGTACTAGTCAAATCACATTGAAATACGGTTAAATAGTCGCAAAAAAAAATAAAAGCTTCAACATATCTGAAAATAAAATAAATTAATTTTTGAGTTGCCACAAAATGTTTTTTTTTCAATTTTTGATTTTTTGGTATGGTGCAGATAATACGGTTTAGTCTAGATCTTCTACAACACGTGACGATTTCTTCTACAAATTCTTTTAGATGGTAGTTAATTATCGGTAGGTTCCTCTGTTAAGAGTTCTGACTTTAAAAAATTACCAAATATATTGCAGTTTCAGTATATGAAAATGATCAACATGAAAAAGCATACATACAGTTCGCGTATTCGTTGAAATCAGTTGATGCGCATGCGGTTTTCGTATAAACCAAATTAATCTCTTCCAATATTTATGAATTTTTCGAGGTTTTATTTAACGGCAAAAGTGTGCCGCTCTATGCACTTTACTATGCACAAAAGGACACCTATTTTAAAAGGATCGGTTAAGAACCGCGGATGTGCCTCCACAATCGATTTTGTATAAAATACGCATATTATTCGCGTATCGATATATTTTTGACCTATTTTCACACAGATTCGCGAATATGATTATACAAGAATGAATGTATGTCAAATCAATTCGAAGAAAAACGCGGTTGTATACGCGAATTTGTCAATTTTTTTTGCAGTTTTTCCCACATTCAAGGTTTTATTGGGCGGAATTGAACATGGATGGGCTCATTAGATTCGGCACGTAAAAAACTAAAATCACGCTGGGTTCCACGGAATTTAAATGGACTTTCTTCATTTTAGACTTTAGAAATATGTTTTTTATAAAAATTTACGCACCAAGTTTTCGTATTTGGAACCCAATTGGAAAGAAGCTACGGTGAGCACAATCACGAGATATACACTAAACGAAGCAAAATCACGAGTTCTACAATCCTATAATTACTTTAGTCCATTATCTGGATGCGCGTCCTGATTATAACAAAAATGCAAAAAAACACCGAAAATCCATCTTCAAAATGTCATCGAAAAATCATACATTAGAACCATATTGTCCATGGGGTGTTCTGCAACTTAGTCACTGATCACATGTGCGTGCGTTGTGTAGTATAGCTGCAAATCAGAAGGAAAACAAAAAACTCGTTGGCTTCATTCATCATAGTATGGAGGGTATATTAGATTTGTTTTTCCGTTTGTAACGCATTGAAATAATCATTTCCGACCCTATAAAGTATATATATATTCTTGATCAGCATAAAATTCTATGACGATCTAAGCATGTCCGTCTGTCTGCCTGTCTGTTGTAATAACTCTAGCGTCTAAACGAATCGAGATAGAACGCTAAAATTTTGCATAGAGTCGTCTTTTGTCTGCAGGCAGGTCAAGTTCGAAGATGGGCTATATCGGTCCACGTTTAGGCATAGCTCCCATATAAGGGTACCCCCCATTTTCGGTATTTTAGGGTTCTTGAGCGCGGTTTTCATCCGAATTCGCAAAAATTTGGTACATTCGGTTCTTATTGGGTACCAAATATCCCCACTTAAAATTATAAATATAGGTCCACTTTTTTTTGTAGCCCCCATATAAGGGTACCCCCCCATTTTCGGTATTTTAGGGTTCTTGAGCGCGGTTTTCAACCGAATTCGCTGAAATTTGGTATATTGGGTTCTTGTTGGGTACCAAATTTCCCCACTAAAAATTATATATATATAGGTCTATATTTTCTGGTAGCCCCCAT
Organism: Musca vetustissima; assembly: GCF_032173495.1. Lineage (NCBI taxonomy): Eukaryota > Metazoa > Arthropoda > Insecta > Diptera > Muscidae > Musca > Musca vetustissima. The sequence continues at coordinate 37,615 of NW_026872993.1, read as the reverse complement.
ATTAGGGTACCTCCCAATTTTCAGTGGTTTTGACCGGATTTTTTCACCGAATTGACTGTAATTTAGTAATTTGAGTTGTTATTGGGTAGCAACTCTCTCCACAAAAAAATTATAAAAATAGGTCAATTTTTTCCGGTAGCCCCCATATATGGGTACCCCTCAATTTTCGGTATTTTAGGGTTCTTGGACGCGGTTTTCACTTTTCTGGTAGCCCCCATATAAGGGTACCTCCCAATTTTCAGCTTTTGGGTGGTTTTGACCGGATTTTTTAGTAATTTGAGTTCTTATTGGGTAGCAAATCTCTCCACAAAAAATTATTAATATACGTAAATTTTTTCGGGTATCCTCCATATAAAGTTACCCCAAATTTTCTGTATTTTGGGGTTCTTGAGCGTGGTTTTCAATTCGCTGAAATTTGGTATTTTGTAGTCGTATATGGTAACAAATCTCCCCACCAAAAAATATTAATATTCACCCATTTTTAGGGGTAGTCCCCATATAACCCTCGTTTTTATATTAAAATAATTATCTGATTTTTTCGTGTGGGGTTGGGTAGCCGTTACGGGGAATAGTCAATTTTTACCCTACAAAGACGTTTTAGCCATCTGTTGTAAGCATTCCGCCTTCTAAAGATATTGTGATAAAAAACTCATCTCCTCAATATAGTGATACCACCTGAAGGAAAGAATTGAGATAAACAATTAAAATATTGAGTTCAAAATTGGCATATACCGCTCATTATTTAGGCATAGCCCTCATATAATGATATCCCCAAATATTCACTATTTCCTACACTATGTAATCAATATCGGTTCCTATTTAGTCATAGCCTCATATAACTTTGTAATCTAAATTACAGTAGTTTGAGGATTTTATACTCTACCATGCGTTATCAGTATCAGTCCACTTTTTGGATCTTACAGATTTTAGGAAAAATCCCAATTAAAAATTGCTGAAGTTTGTATTTGGTGTACATAATGGTTTACATATCGGTATATGCCCACTTGTAGAATTATCGGTATATGCCCACTTTTTGGTATGTTCCCTATATTTTCTTTGCATGTATCTGTTAGTATAGCTATGGTGAAGGGTACCCAAAGTTTATATTAAAATAGTTATCTGATTTATTCCGCGTTTTGAGTTTGGTTCTAAGACTCTGATGTAATCATTTCATCATGCGGAGGAGATAAAAAATTAGAACTTAACGTTCGATAATGAACTATAGCCGCATTTAGGCCTAGCCCCTGTGTGAAGTTTCCAGAAGAAGTGGACCGATATTCGTCATCTTCGAATTTGAACTAAGTTTGGAAGAAATAATAAAATGGGCAAAGTTTGAATGAAATCTAAATTTTCTGAAACGGATTTGGTCCAAAGTAACGTTGGGTCTAGAACCAATATTTCGATGAGACACATTTTCCCGGTGTTAAAGTGTATACACCATCATTAACCATAAGGCTGAGGATATAATTATCCATTAAAAATTTCTGAAATTTGTATTATAGTTAACATAATCCGTTTTTAGAAATGTCGGTATAGGTCCACTTTTTGGTATGTTGCCTATATTTTCATTCCTAGTACCAGTCAGTATATCTATGGTGGAGGGTATCCAAAGTTCGGCCCGGCACTTTTTCACTCGTTTTACATTACCACCATCACAGCTTCCACGCAACTTATTATTTATTACCAATATTTTAAGATTTTGACAAGAACAATTCATTTTATGGAAATGAATTTAAATTATATGCAATTTATTCGTGAGTTATAAGCTTGCAAACCTCAGTTTCAAGGAATTTAAAAGATTTTTGTAATTTACCACATATATATTATATCGTTTAGGACGTATGATAATGACCATTGCGTATAATATTGAACTTATAGCTTCCTACTATATTTGTAAAAAAATGTTGTTGTTATTTTTGTTTACATCATTCCCCTTCCCGCTCTCTGTAATATTTTCTGCGACTTTCTCTTCTCGTCGAGATGAAATTCGGCAAATTTATATTAGCAATCATAAGAAAGTAAAAAAAAGAACGATAAAATATATGAAGATAATTAGTTGGAACATTTTTGAGGTTATCATTATGATGTGCTAAATGAAAAGACAATTTGGCATTTGTGTCAAAATAATAAACAGCATATTTGTTAGGTGTCTGTCTCCCGCTGTGACATTGAATAAATAAGAATATTAAAAATAATCTTAAAGAGAAAATAATAAAATATATAAGATAAGGTTATCTTATAAATAGGCAAAAAAATGTTTATGATAAAAAGAAGAAACAAGATGATTTATAGATGACCATGTGATAACCTATAAAACTATATTTGGATTGTGGGTGTTTTGGAGGAATGGAAGCTGTTATTATGTCTTTGTGCATATGTTTGTAACAGGCAAAAATAATCGGGATAGACCCATGGTTCCTTTTGAGAATATGCATTGAATCAATTTCTGAGTCGATTTATGCATGTCTGTCCGTCCGTTCGTCTGTCCATGTTAAATTGTGAACAAAGTACAGATCGCATTTATGATCCGAATTGGATGAAATTTGGCACAGCTCATTTGTTTGGCTCAAGGTCTAACCCTATCGGAAAAAATCGGTTCAGATTTAGATATACCTCCCATATATATTTTTGTCCGATTTAAGGTTTGCACGAAATCTGGCACAGCGTAATGAATAAGGCCTAGAATGATGTGTGAAAAGTTTCGTGAAAATCGGTTCAGAATTAAATACAGCTCCCATATATAGTATCGTCCGATTTAGGTATTTCATTAGCAACACATTGAAATATTCCTAAGACAGTCCATAAAGTACGTATATTCTGGTTAGGAACATAATTCTATGTCGAATTTGCGAGGTCCGCCTGTGTGATAAAATCATTGAAATTGTGATATTTAAGATAGATATTTGAAATTGTATACATACATTTCTACTACTTCTAGGATGTTTAGTATTTCACCTTTCTATATAGGTTCCACATATGGTACCTCACGATATTAGACAATTTAAATGGTTTAGAAGAATTTCCCAACAGAGGCTGTTTTAATTTGGCATTTCTGGTTTTTGGTGGGTGAAAAACATATTTACAGAAAATGTTCGTTGTATGTCCAAGGGCCGTATTTTAAAGCTTTAGCCGCATTTCCACCAGATTCCTTGTATATAAAATACTTCATATCAGAACGTTTCCTATATAGGTCCATGTTTCTTTATATTGAAGGTTTAAGCTGTCACATCCAAACAAAATGTATTGTAATTTGGTATTCCGGTTTTTTTGGAAGCTAATATATACCTATGCAGGAAATGATCAATATATGTCTATGTGTTGACTTAGTCGTGAATGAAAGGTCGCGCCCATTTAAGATATGTATAATATTTTAACCTCAACTTTCCAAAGAAGTGTGGTCTTCCGGCCTCCTAAAGTGTGAAAACGTTATTCACAGATAATTTTGACGAAAAATTTAAATATAGGTCCATGATTATATCGTACAGAACTATCCTGTAAGGGTAGTATAGATTTGTGTGGCCCTAAGTCTTTGTAATGCCGTGAATTATTGGTCCTAGACGCAAACTTTAGTATATGGTTATATCTCGACTAGCTTAGCCGATCTAGACATGCGTGTCCGTCCACCTGTCCATTATACCACAGTTATGGACCAATCGTCACAAAATTTAGCATTAAAGTTCGGTTCGAGAAAATAAAGACTGTTTTTGGTAATGATTATTTTTGGTTTGTTTTTCCGCTCGCTCTAGAGGCCACAATTATAACCCAAACATTATGACATTTTTTAAGGAGAAATGGATCTGACAAGGGAACAAGCATGGATCTTTTCATGATAATTGGTCAATATTTTGCATGTCAAATGGACCCAGACTTTTGTGTGAAAAATGAAAAAAATGGATTCTGTGACGTATTTACCCAGAAGGACATATGTTGGAGTTATACTTAGATTTTTTCAGGTGTCTACGAATTTTGTTATTGTTTAGTAGTATCATTACCACACTAGAGGGCAGAAATTTCGCACTGGTCGTTATGAAACTTTAAACGAAGTTCCGGGATTGAAATGGACCGAAATCTTTATTTCTGTCAAATTTTCTGTCGCCCTATCGTAAGACGAACATCAGAAATGGTTGTTTTGATTTTATGTGGAATATAACAACATTTGAATGTTATGTTCACTCTGTCAAAACATTATTCGGAAAATATGCCAGGGTTAGGAAGAGAAGCCGTTAACCTCTAATCGGTCAAGAGGGTGCAAATATCGTAAAATATTGATCAGGCTCGGAATATAGTTCCGCATGGTTTCATATGTTCCACTCACTGGTTTAACTTTTACTCCATAAACTTTTGTCGACTCGGACTAAGTAGAGCTAGTTATAGACTCCGCCATAAGTTGAAGTGTACAGGAAATTGTCACTTCGTTTGACAATTTTTTGGCACGTTTTATAACCAAACTGGCTGCAATTCGGAATTTTAATTAATTCCTACCAAATATGATCAAACTTGGTCCACTTTTAAATGTACTTCCATATATTTTTACCCCCTATTATTCTAAAAGTTGGACAATTTTGGCACGGCTTCAATCCAATTGGCTGTGATTTAGAATATTGGTTAATAAAAAGTATAGCCACCCAATTTCGATATTTTGGATATTTAGAGCAAATTTATCTCATATTTACTTCTAAGTCGGTATCAAATCTTCACAAATTGTCCATGACATAGTCCGCAAAATTAGGAGGTATTTGAAATGTACACCTCACGATGTACGTTAAAATAAGTTTGTCCCGGTCGAACTAGACGTCGTTTTTATTTGTTTTTAGTTTGTAAATATATTTTTTTTAAATTAAAATATTTACATATAATAAATATTTTTACATGTTTTAATAATGAAAACATTTTTTTTGCAGAATTCAAATGTAAATGCCGATCGGAATACATCGAAGTATTTGCTATTCTATCCACAAAAAATTATGAGTCACGCTCCTGTCTCAAGATAAGACCAATATTGTACACCCAGCTCTATCAATAAAAATTATAATATCGAACACAGAAAATTTTGAAAAATTTTCCTCTAAAGAAAAAAATCTACCTAGAAAACTTATCAATGTGAAAAAAAAATCAACAAATACAACAACAATAATTGCCAGCAGCAAACCCAAAGCAAGATCAGATCTTCGTTACTGCTATATTTTGTGAAGATAAATTGAATTTAATCACTAAATAATAAAGGCATTGGTATAGTTGTGACAAACTGGCAGTGTGTAAGTGAGCGCAAGTGAACACACACAGGCAATTTTTTTCGATGATATGTGAAATAATCCATAAAGATTATATGTATGTGAGAGTGTAAATGTGCCATTTAGTTTCAATATATTTGTGATTTTGTTGTTGTTGTATTTTCTCCATTCATCGAATTTCTGAAGATTATAATCCACCATCGTCTTCTACTCTATTCATTGAATAGTCGCGGTACGGAATATATAGAAAAAATAAATGTAATTCTCTCACTCTCGTTTGATTTATGTGAGTGTGTGTGAATCGAAAGGAAGCACAAAAAGAAAAAAAACGAAATAAATGTTATTCTCAAAATCAAATCAAATTACAATTAATTTTCATTTAAATGAAGTGCCAAAAGTGAACTAAATAAATAAAAGCCATAATAGATACAAAGCCGAAAAAACGCAAAGCAACTTCTAAGTAGATCTCCTCCATCCGAAACTAATTCGAATATTAACACACAAAAACAACAACAAATAAAAATTATCCAAAAATAAAACAACAAAACATCGTCTTTCCTTAACTATAGTTAAATTTAATTAACCACGAAGTAATTCTGCATCTTATTGACATCATATTGTTTGTCGTTGTGTTAGTAGTGCTGCTGGTCGCCTCCGTTAATTAATTGTGATTATTAAAACGTCTAATTAATTTAGTTCCTGTGACTTGAGTGTGCGTGTGTGTGTATTTTAAGTGTTACAAAGAACAAAAGCCGCCCACAATATCAGCAAGAACCAACAACAACATCAGCCAAAATGGGGGGAGAGGAAGTTGCCACGGAAACGGTTTATATACCGCCAGAAAATTCCCGCTTTGCCGAATTTTGTACACGACGCGGCATTAATCCCAATTTGATTATGTTGAAAATTACTCTCTTTGTTATGTATGGAGGTAAGTGTGTGCTCTGTAATTTGTTAAAATTATTGTAATTTAATATTTTAAACATTAATAACATTTAAATTTTGTGATGAGGGTAAATGATAGTATTCCAATTTCAAGTTTTTTTTTGTATAGAAGTAGTTTTTATATCATCTACCATGTGTTGGAGTGGATATATATATATCACGTGATCGGAATTAAATTCTATGCCAATTTAGCAATGTTTATTTGCCAGATATTTTATATATTTTTAACATTTCTTCAGCATTTGCCCTCCATAGTGCCTGTAGTTCCTCATCACATGTTCAAAGGAAATTTTAAAAATATATCCTTTTTTAAAAGGAGTGGAATTTGTATATGTACCCTATACCAAAATTCATGCAAATCAAAAGATATATAGGGTCTTTGGTGCACCAATTGCCTTAAATCGGATGAAAGTACATATTGGAGCTATATCTAAATCTGAACCGATTTTCACCAAACTTGACAGACATCATTCTCGATCTTATTCATAACTCTGTGCCAAATTTCGTGCACATCAAAAGATTTTCAGGGACTTTAGTAGACTATTTACGAAAAATCGAGCGAAGCTATATATGGGAGCTATATCTAAATCTGAACCGATTTTCACGAAACTTTGCACACATTATTCTATACTTAGTTTAGTACGCTGTGCTAAATTTCGTGCACATCGAAATATATATATGGACTTTGGTACACAATTAACCTTAAATCGGAAGAAGATATATATGGGAGCTATATCTAAATCTGAACCGATTTTCTCGAAACTTTGCACACATCATTCGTGACCTTATTCATTACGCTATGCCAAATTTCGTGCAAATCGAAAGATATCGGACGAAAATATATATGGGAGCTATATCTAAATCTGAACCGATTTTTCCCAATTTCAAAAGGGCAAAAATAATCGAGATAGACCCATGGTTCCTTTTGAAAATATGCATAGAATCACTTTCTGAGTCGATTTATGCATCTGTCCATGTTAAATTGTAAACAAAGTACAGGTCGCATTTATAAACCGATTTGGATGAAATTTAGCAGTCATTTGTTTGGCTCAAGGACAAATCCTATTGAAATTGGGAAAAATCGGTTCAGATTTATATATAGCTCCCATACATATTTTCGTTCGATTTAAGGTAAATGGTGCACCAAAGTACCTATTTATCTTTCGATTTGCACGAAATTTGGCAAAGAGTACTGAATTAAGTCTAGAACGATGAGTGTTAAATTTCGTGAAAATCGGTTCTTATTTAGATAAAGCTCCCATATATATTTTCGTCCGATTTTAGGTAAATAGTCGATTTATGCATTTATGTCCCTATATATCCTTCGATTTGCACGAAATTTGTAGAGTCGTCTTCTGTCTGCAGGCAGGTCAAGTTCGAAGATGGACTATATCGGTCCAATTTCCGGTATTCTGCGGTTCTTGATCGCGTTTTTCAACCGAATTCGCTAAAATTTGGTACTTTGGGTTCTTATTGGGTACCAAATATCTCCACTAAAATTTTATAAATATCGGTTCACTTTTTCTGGTAGACTCCATATAACGGTACGCCCCAATTTTCAGTATTATGGTGTTTTGATGGTATCTTTCGACCGAATTGACTGAAATTTAGTAATTTGAGTCCTTAATAAGTACCAAATTTCTCCCCAAAAAAATATGAATATAGGTCAATTATTTCGGCCCCCATATAAGGTTACCCCTAATTTTCGGCATTTTGGGGTTCTTGAGAGCGTTTTCAACCAAATTCATTGTAATTTGGTATTTTCTAGCCGTATATGGTAACAAATCTCCTTACAAAAAATTATTAATATTCGCCCCTTTTTGGGGTAGTCCCCCTATAAACCCCATTTTTATATTAAAATAGTTATTTGATGTGCTCCCCGTTTTGGGTTTTGTTCTAAGTTTCTGTGGGTATTATAACACCTGCGCAGGATATCGAGATAAAAAAACTATAACATAAGGTTCGATAATGAACTATTTATGAAATATGGCCTGGAAAAGGGCCCCAAATCCCCAAACTACCAAATAATCGTTTATATGGGGCCTATCCCGAAACCTGAGTATATATTTATAGCTTTGGACTCTATTGAAATTGGAAGAAATCGGTTCAGATTTAGAAAATGCTCTCATATATATTTTTGCACCGATTTTTTTGTATATGGTGCTCCAAAGACCCTATATATCTTTCGATTTGCACGAATTTTGGCATAGCGTACTGCTCCATATCTGTCCAAATGAAAAATTTGGTATATGTTGCAGAATTATGGATTGGTCTAAGTCGGTTCACCTTAAGATAAAGATGGCATATTTTTATTCATCTAATTTCATGTTAATGGTTCTTCAAAAAAGCGACGTCTGTTAGGATCCATCTGTTGAATATATCCGAAGTGGTGAAGGGTATCATATAGTCCGACTTAACTATTATGCTTTCCATACTGGTTTCATATTATCGACAATAACTCTTAACTTTTGAACTATCGCAGACTGTCACAATGCTATCCCCCTGCCCTCTCATGGTTTGTATGCTTATTGACGTCCCTGAACTCGCAGCTGTACAAATCGATATGGTCTCCTACTCTTAGCAAATGGCCCATGAAATAATGACGTTTGTTTTAATCTTATCCTCGTTTTCAGACTCGGAATTTGAGTTAAAGTCCCCTGCTGTCCCGAACGTTTAAGTAGAGATTGTTCTTTCCCGTGATCCTTAAACTTGGATACATTTTTGCTCGATGGCTACGTGCTTGTAACAACAGCGTCCACTAAAGATGCCAAGACACCCACAGCAGTAGGACATGTTTGCTCACAATCTTCCATAGGAACGTGTTCTGGTCTTTTAAAGAAGTCCACCTAATCGTCCATAAGAATTCCATTTGTCTGCCAAGAGAAGATTTCTACTCTTCTAGAATAGTACCTTCTACAATTCTATAAGAAGACCTTCTGGCCTTCTATAATAAGACCTACTGGTCTCCTATAATACAATCTTGATCTTGATCTCTTCTATGAGATAGACCTAGAGCTCTTCTATCAAGATGACTAAAAGCTGAAGAAGACATTCAGCCCTTATTGAGCATTGAGCTCCTCTATAAAAAGACCTTTGGCTCTTCTATGTAGGAGACCTATATGAGGAAGATCTTGGGCCCATCTATATACAATCTTTTAATCTATTAAATGAAGACCTTGTGGTATTTTATATGAAAATTCGTTTCGAAAAATTCAGAAATTTTTCGTTCTACATATATTTTTCCATGTTCCGCAATGTTATTTATTATATTACATATTTAAATTTTGTTTTTGTTGTTGCTTTCAGTTTCTACTGACATGCTCTGAGAACTAGCAACCCTGTGAATCATTGCATTCTAAGCAAAATTCGTTCTAATGAGCCGACAAAAAAAAACTATTTGTAGTTTTTATTTACTTTTTTAATTGCCGACAATTTAGTAGACATGACAGTTATGCATTTCAATTTTCAAAAAAAAAAAAAAAAAAAAAAAAAACCGAGACATATTTACAATGCCGCATTGGTAGTTTGTAGTGTTGTACTTGAAGTTATTCTACTGGCATTTAAAACAACTACAACTACTACTAAAACAAAAGCATATACCATGCACACACACTCTCACTTAATTGCCATTGACCGTCAAGACGAGTTTTGTCGGTCAATTTTTTCTTTCCAATGAAAGTCAAAGCTAAATGACCCAGCGACCCAAATTGAAGGCATCATTTCGATCTAACTGGACCGAGGGTCGTCGTTTCAACTTCAGCTGGCTTTGATGCTGCTTCTTCGATATCATCCACTTGGTCTTCTTTTCCATGTTTGTCGCGCTTAATGTCATTTCCTTTGCTTTTAATGGAAACCAGCGTGAGTGACCATCGTAATTGGATTGAATTGTGACAAAGATTAGTGGCAGTAGCCTGTACAAGGCTGTTGAAACTAACATCCGTGAGGGCAGGCGGGGTGAAGAGACGAATATCATTAGCTAAGGCATGCAGAGCGAAGAAGGAACACACAAACACACACTAAAAACAAAACAAAGTTTTGGAATATTTGAGGCTACAATGTGTTGGGATGCAATTAAGTGATGTGTTAGTGTGTATGTGTGTGTGCGTGTGTTTGTCTCTATGTGTGCTCTGATGTGTGATATTAATCTTTGCTTAGATTTGAAGAGCAACAAAAACAAAACCGAACGAAGCGTTAGATTAGCAACATCCCACTGCTATTAAACATTAAGAATAACGCAAACAAATGACGGTCATGATTGTGAATTGAAATTTGTTGTTGTTGTGGATGATGATTTTTTGTCATTTAGTGTAGTGGTGGTGCGGGTTGTTATTTAATAGTGTTGTTGTTGCTGCTATTGTCTTGATTTGATATCACACTTAATTTAATACACTAATTTTACTATATGAACGTAGAAATCTTCCATTTATTCTGATTGTTCAAGAACAGACAAGAGTGAGACAGCAAAAAATAAGTAGAATTTGTATATAATTTATATAAATATGGTGTACTCCAAACGTTTTAAATTCTAAAATTCACAGAAACAAGTAAAAACGTCATTATGATCGTCCAGGCTGAACTTTTTATATCCACCATCACGTGGTGTGCATTTAGAAATCTGTAAATCTATACATTCAAATTTGGGAATTTTGCTATTGCATTATCTGAGGGTAGGTCGCATTTTCTCTAAAAAATTAATTTGTTCTAAATTACAGACATCGGGATGCTCGTATGGGGTCTATTTTCAAACAATAACCCATTTTGATTTTTCTGTAAAGAGGTTTATTATTCACCAAAAAAATCCGGTATGCCGAATAATAGTTATTTCGATGAGAAAGTTCGGTTAATAACTCAATAATACCGAACATGGGCGGGACCTTTATGTATGGGGCTATATCAAAACTTGGACCTATATATAGACAATTTTTCGCAAATATGTGTTTTACCCTCCAATGGGGTGGTATATAGGAGCTATACAAAAAACCTAGCCGGTATTGATAATTTTTGATAGGGAACTTTAATCTCACATGAGAATCTGAAAAAAATCAAATTAGAGCTAATGAAAAACGTTTCCAAACTCCTCAAGCATATTATGTGGACTACTCTAAAAACCGGACAAATATTGATTATTTTTAGTAGGAAGATTATTTTTCCAGTGAGAATCTAGAATACCATACGTTCAAAATACTGAATACGAGACTACCCCGAAATATGGGCCATATTGATAATTTTGGCTGGCAAATTTTATGTTCAATGAGTATATCTAATATGAAATTAAAACCAATTTTGTTGAAGAACTTACGTATGTACCGTTATCTGGGGGCCTATATTGATATTTTTTGGTAGGAAGATTTTCTATCCAGTGAGAACTCAAAATACCAAAATTACTGCTGAATATGTTGAAAAATGTTTTCAAATGCTTGAAATATAGTTTATGCGGTCTCCGATGATTATTTGGAGGTGTTGCAAACGGAATGCAAATTTAATATACATCCCACCTTATGATGTAGGGTATAAAAAAGGCCTTCTAATAAATTACCAAAAATTCCTGTTATAGAACACCAACAGTCGTCATTATAGAATACCTATAATTATACCCTACACAACTATGTTGTTAGGGTATTATAGCTTTGTGCAACCCCAAAAGTTTGTAACGCCGCGAAATATTGGTACGGATCGTCATATCTCGACTAGCTGAGTCGATCTAAACATGTATGTGTGTCCGTCCGTCCATTATAATTTGTAAACACGATACAGGCCACAGTTATGGACCAATCTTCACGAAATTTTGCATGTAGGATGGGTTCTGGCCAATGAAGACCCCTATTGTTTTTGGGAAAGATCGGTTAATATTTAGGGGATGAAATGGACAAAATACTAAATTTTTGTCGGTTTTTTTGGTCTCTCCAGAGGCCGCAGTTATGGTCCAAACATGATGAACTTTAGCATGGAGAAGGGGATCGGGCCAAAGAATAAGCATGCCTGTTCTGATAAAGATCGGTCAATATTTAGCGGGTCAAATGGACGCTGACTTTTGTGTGAAAAATTACAAAATTTGTATTCTATAGCGTATATATTTACCCCTGAAGGACATAGACCCGAGAAGTTGATATTATATCCAAGAGGAGGTGTTGATCTTTAAATTAATACCAATTATATGGTCGTATGTCCTCAGATGTGGGAGTTACACTTAAATATTTACAGGTGCTTACGTATTCAGACATTATTTAGTAACCCATTATCACTCTATAGAGCGGAACTATAGCGCTGATCGATTTGAAATGTTCTATGAGGTTCCAGTTATGGTCAAGAACAACGCCTATAATTTTCGGTGATGATCAGATACTAATTTTGGGATGAATGGGACCGAAAACTTAATTTTTTGTGTTATTTTCGAGTCGATCTATAGACCACAAATGAAAGCCGAACATCACAACACAACCCACGGTGAAAGGAAGCCTGTACAATAGCTATACTGAATACTCGTAATATTCGGAAAGTATGTCAGTGTGAGGAAGAGGTGCTGTTTACCTCTAATCGGGCAAGAGGGTGCAATAACGATTTTCTTATAGAAGAACTGATGAAGGTCTTCTTATAGACGTTGGTACCATAACTTTCCTATAGAAGAGATGAATGACTTATTCATAGAATATCCGAATGTATGTTTCACAGAAGAGCTGAAGAGATATATAGAGGAGCTGAAGACCTTCTAATGGAAGAGTTGATGAAGGTATTCTTATAGAAGGGCTGATGAGGACCCAGAATGCCAAAATTTCCGCCTATAGAATGTGTTCCTACAGAAGAAGGTGTTCCCATATAAGTGCTGATGAAGGTCTTCTTGAAGAAGAGCATCCGATGAGATACAACGCAGGGATCGGCTGGGTCAATGAGTGCAACTTGTCGGTCGTCTGGATCACTTAGCGGAACAGTAGTGCTGTCCTTTTTCGTTTTCGACTTCGGCACTTCGTGATTGCAGAATTGACTTTCACCCTCTCCTTCTCACTCCTTGTAGGGGTCCTCTTTTAAGCAATCGAACAATACAGAACTACAAGCGACTATCTTTTCGACGCTTGTATGCAGACGACATATTATTCACAGCCACAGGGTGTGAAATAGGAGGAGATAGGCTATATATTCAATAGCGTTCCTGCCTTGATGTTGAGGACTTGTCCAGCAGCTGTTTCTCTCTCAAAATTCTGGTTCTAGGGTTTGACTGTGAATCAGTTGATAAATTATATAAGTACTGAGTTGTTTTCCGGAAGGAGTTTTTAGAATGGTAGACTTTCCAGAGGCCTTTTACGGGCTCTTCTTTTTTACGATCAGAGTATTAACGTGTCTGCTTTTGCACTGGTAGATGGTAGTCCGGATCTGTTTTTATCCAAATGTTTCCAATGTTCCAAATTACGAAGTGTCTCACTACGTTATTTGAACTTGAGATTCTTCTTAAATAAAACAAGTAAAAATGTGTGAGTCGGTGTTGGCGATAGATGTATACCCTCAGCCTATTGCTTGCGGAGGTCATCGGAATTACACACAGGTTTTATTTCCCCGCTTTTATAAGGAACGTGTTTTTTTTTTATCAAAACGCTTTCGCATTAAATGGTGATCAAATCGGTTATTCAATTAGCTTCAAATTAAATTTACAAGTTTATAAAATATTGACCCTTTGTACAGGAGGTTCCAAAAGCCGTGGATAAATCTAAAATGTTGAGCAAAGTTAGGTTCAAATCGGACATTTATAAATATTGATATTGGATTTATAAATATTGAAAAATTTGACATGTTGTTGGTGAGGTCCCATGAATTGGTCTCACCTTCGGACTTTAGGTTTCCAATGTTATTAACTGTTTCCTTAGGAATTATGAGACACCTTATTTTACCAATTTAGAACAATAATCTCTTTAAAAGGCTATTTTGCATAACCGATCGATCGTCGATCAAGAAAATTTTCTTCGATGGAAAACAAATCAGCTTACCTGATACACCTGCCAGCTCGGTCAATGATTGCCACAAGTCGGTCGTCCTGCTTCGTTCTCGATTTTTGTGCACAGCTTGCGATACGAATGAAATATTGCCTTTCACATTCTCCTTCGCAATTCTTACATGGGGATGTTAGAAATAGAATCAAGCGATATGTGAATTCTTTTAATGATAAAAAAAGAACTGATTGTCATCGTAATATGAATCCCGTTCGACAAAATGTCTACATAAATATATCCCCCTTCGGCATGTCCTTTTATACCCTTCACCACACTGTGGTACAGGGTATTATGTCTTTGTGCATATGTTTGTAACAGGCAAAAATAATCGAGATAGACCCATGGTTCCTTTTGAGAATATATATATAGAATCACTTTCTGAGTCGATTTATGCACGTCCGTCTGTCCGTCCGTCTATGTATTTTTGTTAACAAAGTGCAGGTCGCATATATGGTTCGATTTGGATGAAATTTGGCACAGTTCACTTATTTGGCCCAAGGACGAACCCTATTGAAATTGGAGAAAATCGGTTCAGATTTAGGTATATTTTCGTCCGATTTATGGTAAATGAGGTACAAAAGTCCCTAAATATCTTTCGATTTGCACGAAATTTGGTACAGCCTACTTAATTAGGTCTAGAATGATGTGTGCTTAGTTTCGTAAAAATCGATTCAGATTTAGATATAGCTCCCATATATATATTCGTCCGATTTAAGGTAAATGGGGTACCAAAGTCCCTATATATCTTTTGATTTGCACGAAATTTGGTATAGCCTACTGAATTAGGTCTAGAATGATGTGTGCTTAGTTTCGTAAAAATCGGTTCAGATTTAGATATAGCTCCCATATATATTTTCGTCCGATTTCAGGTAAATTGTGTACCAAAGTCCCTATATATCTTTCGATTTGCACGAAATTTAGCATAGCGTACTTAATTAAGTCAAGAACGATGTGTGCGAAATTTCGAGAAAATCGGTTCAGATTTAGATATAGCTTCCATACATAGTTTCGTCCGATTTTAGGTAAATGGTGCACCAGAATCTCTGAAAATCATTCGATTTGCACGAATTTTGGCATAGGGTATTGAATTAAGTCTGGAATTATGTACACCTCCTATATATATTTTCGTCCGATTTTAAGTAAATTGTGCACTAAAGATCCAAAGCTAGGCCGATTGACACAACGTACTGAAATTAATATAAATTAATCTCTGGCAAGTTTGCTTCAAATCGGTTCAGATATAGATATATCGTAGCTTCAATATTACTTATTTATTGAGATTAAATTTTAAACAGTGCAGCATACCGAATTGCGTGTGTCAAGTTTGCTTTAAATCGATTTATACAAATCTGTCCCACTTTGCGCAAACGACTCTAAACTTGCCCAAATGAAATGAAATTTAGCATAGGTTCCAGAAAGATATGAAAATCACATAGTTTAGTCCGTTCAATTTCATGTCAAAATTCCTTCAAAAAGGCGACGTCTTTTCGGATACATATGTACCCATAGTGAAGGGTATCATATAGTCGGCCCAGTCCGACTTTACTACTTTCCTTACTGGTTATAGGATGTTTCTTTGGCTTCAGCGCGAGGACTTCATTCCTCGGAACCATCAGAAGATTGGTATGTTACCCTATGCTTGACTTTATTTCGTGAATGGTAATGTATTTGAATTTGGGATATGACGGTGCGTAATAATATTTGCGGTAGTCGATTATATTTTGGGAGAATACTGGTAGTTGTAATTTTTCATATTTTGTCCGATTTCATATAAATGGTGCACCAAAGAAGCAATGTTTGTCCGATTGACAAATATGCAGGTCGTTACGATTTACAGGATATAGAATAAATTCAACCAACATCGTTAAAAATATTCTTTAAAAAATCGAGGACTTGTTTTGGTTCCTAAAAATTTATTCTGTGGAATTTTGGGGAATTTCAGAGTTCTAGCTATATTTCTTATATTTATCTTATACTTTAGTGGGCAAAAAATATAATTTTTGATTAGTGAGGTGTAAACACCCAAACACACCCTCACATTAAATATAATTATGTTTGTTTATGGAAAAAATACACACATATCTCACTTATGCTTCGCAACTTAGAAATGCTTAAATCTAATTGAAAATATGATGTGCCTGTACACATTGTATTGTACATTATCAAATACAGCAAGGTTTCACAAAATAATATTTACGTTGTTTTGCATGTACACTCACATCCACAAACAAATCACACATATCTATGTATGTACATATGTTTGCATCTAATGAATCTAAATTCAGAGTCACTGTCACATTCAGTGGATTAAACGAAGTCTGTCGTTTATTTATTTGACAAGAACTACAACAACAAGACGAACAGCATCGTCAAAGACGTCGCTGTTGTTGTTATTATATTTCTGTTTGATGATGAGACGTTGCTGCTACTGAAAACTAAGCTTTTGACTAAACAAACACACACACTCACACACAAAAGTTAAATAGACATTAGTCACAGAATTACAAATTCCTTTAAATGGTTGGTTGAGTCAATGAAGAATATTGAGTATATGAATATGAGTCTATGTGTGTGTGTGTCTAAATGTATAATGGATGTTTGCTCTTATGTGTCTCTCCTCTCTGTACCCTCGGTATAATAACATCACAAAGTAATTTCCCTCTATTATAAAATTTTGCAAAATTTAGTAAGATTTTGATTGAGCGCTTTTTTTTTTTGCAAAATCACACCGACAACAACAACAGCAAGAAGAACAATAACAAATTAAATCTTTCCATTAAATTGAGACACACAAACAGGAGCACAAATCACTAAATTTGTATGTAAGTAGGTAGGTACGTATATCATAAATTAAGATGCGACAACAGATTTGCTATATAGTTTTCAATGTTACAACAACTCACGGGATTTTATATGCACAAACAGATTTAGATATTGAATCCTTCAAAAAAAAAAAACTAATCTTTAAAAAATCCACGCCTTGTTGGATGGTCCTTGAAAAAATATTCTTTAAAAAATCCACGCCTTGTTGGATGGTCCTTGAAAAAATATTCTTTAAAAAATCCACGCCTTGTTGGATGGTCCTTGAAAAAATATTCTTTAAAAAATCCACGCCTTGTTGGATGGTCCTTGAAAAAATATTCTTTAAAAAATCCACGCCTTGTTGGATGGTCCTTGAAAAAATATTCTTTAAAAAATCCACGCCTTGTTGGATGGTCCTTGAAAAAATATTCTTTAAAAAATCCACGCCTTGTTGGATGGTCCTTGAAAAAATATTCTTTAAAAAATCCACGCCTTGTTGGATGGTCCTTGAAAAAATATTCTTTAAAAAATCCACGCCTTGTTGGATGATCCTTGAAAAAATATTCTTTAAAAAATCCACGCCTTGTTGGATGATCCTTGAAAAAATATTCTTTAAAAAATCCACGCCTTGTTGGATGATCCTTGAAAAAATATTCTTTAAAAAATCCACGCCTTGTTGGATGATCCTTGAAAAAATATTCTTTAAAAAATCCACGCCTTGTTGAATGGTCCTTGAAAAAATATTCTTTAAAAAATCCACGCCTTAGAATTAAATCTTTCCATTAAATTGGGAGACACAGGGGCACAAACATATATCATAAATTAAGATGCGAAGACAGAACTGCCTTGTTAGATAGAGCCTTGACTGCCACGCCTTAGAAGGCATTAAAAATATTTTTTTAATCAATACCTTAAATTAAATTTCCTCATACCACAAAATCAAATACCGATTTGTCCCTCACTTTCTGTCCAATTATAAAAATCTAGAGGTTAAAAATCAATATTGTAGATATTAACCAATCCGCATATAAAACGCATTTAATTTTTTTTATTTTGTGGTCGTTATCAATAAATGGATTTATATTTGTGGTTCGGTCATTAAATGACAATTCATTTGAAATTATTACAATCGTAAACAACAACGACAACAACAAAAAACACTATTTGAACGTGTTTAAATGGTGGTCTAGTTATTGCCGATAACATAAAACAATAATAAAAATTTAATTTCAAGTGAACAAAAAATCAATCAGAAAATCACCCAAACATTATTGACAGCATTAACGTCATTTTAATTGTGACGACAAAGCAGCAACAATAAAAAATTAAATAGAACACACAGATTAGTGTTTTCTGTTGATTTCCACCAAGATAAGCTGTGACGCGATGGTAATTGAGTTCATTTTTAATTACTTTGTTTTAAATATAGAACTAAAATTTAGATAAATAGCATCATGTGCCTGCATATAATCTCTAGAAATGCATTCGAAAGGAATTCGGATTTTTTAAAGATTAATTTTTCGGGGACACAATAGGCGTGGATTTTTTAAAGATTAATTTTTCGGGAACACAATAGGCGTGGATTTCTTAAACATTAATTTTTCGGAAACACAATAGGCGTGGATTTCTTAAACATTAATTTTTCGGGGACACAATAGGCGTGGATTTCTTAAACATTAATTTTTCGGAAACACAATAGGCGTGGATTTCTTAAACATTAATTTTTCGGGGACACAATAGGCGTGGATTTCTTAAACATTAATTTTTCGGGGACACAATAGTCGTGGATTTCTTAAACATTAATTTTTCGGGGACACAATAGGCGTGGATTTCTTAAACATTAATTTTTCGGGGACACAATAGGCGTGGATTTTTATACCCTATTATTATAGCTTTGTGCAGCCCCAAGAGTTTGTAACGTCGCGAAATATTAATCCTAGAACCACCTTTAAGTATACCGATCGTCATATCTCGACTAGCTGAGTCGACCTAGACGTGTGTGTCCGTTCGTCCGTCTGTCCGCCTGTCCATTGTAATTTGTAAACACGATACAGGCCACAGTTATGGACCAATCTTCACGAAATTTTGCATGTAGGATGGGTTCTGCCCAATGAAGACCCCTATTGTTTTTGGTAAAGATCGGTTACTATTTAGGGGATGAAATGGACCAAAAACTTTATTTTTGTCTGATTTTCTGGTCGCTCCAGAGGCCTCAATTATGTCCCAAACATCGCGAATTTTTACATGGAGAAGGGGATCGGGCCAAAGAATAAGCATGCCTATTTTGAGAAAGATCGGCCAATATTTAGCGGGTCAAATGGACCCTGACTTTTGTGTGAAAAATTACAAAATTTGTATTCTATAGCGTATATATTTATCCCTGAAGGACATAGATGGAGTGGTCGACTTTTAAATTGATACCAATTTTATTGTCGTATGCAATCGGGTGTGGGAGTTACACTTATGTATTTACAGGTAATTACGTATTCAGATATTATGTAGTAACCCATTACCACACTAGAGGGCGGTAATATATTTCGAAATTTTTCATGACGATCCAGGTATGGTCAAGGACAACGCCTATAATTTTCGGTGATAATCAGATAATAATTTTGGGATGAAATGGACCGAAAACATTTGCAAGAGGGTCTAAAAATCGCGAAATATTTCCCAAGCTCGGAATATAGAAGAAGAGGAAGTTAGATTTTCGTGGAAGTTGTGTAGGGTATCATATGGTCGGCCCCGTCTGATTGTACTGCTCCGCTTACTGGTTTAATTTGCAATTTTATAAATATTTCAGTTTTAAATAACATTTTAAAGTTGTTTTCTAACTGAAAAATGTTGTTACACCTTTTGCCTTTTTTTCCAAAGAAAATTCAATTTCCTTTGGTAAATAATAAACCTCAAAATTCCGACTCAACTCATGATTGATGACATATGCAAGTGTCTGATGAACGTCTTTGAACCTGTTTTGGTTATTGTTGCTGTTCTAAATTATCTGTCTAAGACGACCCAGACTAGAAGTGTCACGTAAATACCTACACCTTTTTTTGGAAGGCAAATATTTACCCAAAAATCTGCTGTGATAAGACAAAAAGGAAAAAAAAGCGAAAGAACAGCAGATGAAATAGAAAGAACCAAAAAAAAAGAAGAGTATAGCTATTCATTGTGCATATTAAGTAGAGGGGAGAATGAGTGGGGGTGTAATATGGTTTTAGTGTTTTTTTGTTTTTGTCCCTAATGAATATTACCTTCGTCTTCATCATTTTTAGCCACCCCCTCCTCTGGAAAATATATAAAAAAATATATATACAAACAAACAACAAGTGACGCAATTCCCACACCATATTTGTCAAGCTAGCCATCTCCCCACCCCTTTTGGAATTCTTATCTTAACTCGATAAAAATACAATTGCTTTTTTGGGGGATTTTTTAAGAAGTTCAACTGGCTATGAAAATAATAAAATCGGGATATTTCTGGAATTTATAGATAGAATATAAGAAGGATGGGCATTTTCACACCTTGGTGTATTTTATTAATAGAATTTTTGTTATTAGCTACCGAAGGCTACTGTTTGGGCAAATACGATTTGTTTGCATACCAAATATATCGAAACACTTTGAAGTTTAATGGAGAACGACTGTGGTCCAAATCTCATTGGAGTTTTCACAAAATTGGAAACAAAATATTTGCATTTCGAATAGAATAAGTTTAGCTGAACCTAAGCAACACGTGTGTGTACCCAAATCCGACACCTTTGTGTTTTTATCCAATTCCGCTTCTCTTGATCTAAAAATCTTAAATTTTTTTTGTCACTTCCCGAAGTTTCCAAATAACAATACTACAGAAAAGCATATCTATATAAATTTAACTTAAGCCTTATAAAAATAATGATTTTATTTTTTCTCTTTCGGCGACCACCTTTCGTAACAGCTTCCATTTACAGCGATGTTTGCTGTTGGATTTATTTTCCGTTCACAGTGTTAAACAAATAACTAAGAAATACCATAAAAAAGTACTGGGTGAACACAAGCGAAGTGAATCACTGTTGCTGAAGGTGAAAAAATACGATTTTGTAAATACCGGAAAATTTAGGTTAAATAAATTATCAACAACAAATACGAGTAGCTGTTAAAGTTGAAGAAGGTTATATTTGTCAGGGTTGATAATACTTTACCTATACTATCTCACATTTAATAAAGAAGTCACGGAAATAAAAGAAAACCTGTAAGGAAAGTTCAAAAGTCGGACGGGACCGACTATATGATACCCTTTACCACTTTGGGTACATACAAGAGATGTTAATATCTACAATATCCTGTAGATAGAACAGACATAGAATCTGTGGAGGAACATTGAAATGGAATCGGGCGAAATTAAATGCGCTAGCTAGATAGATATTTGAACCTATTGAAAGAACCAGAGTATTCTGAAATCAATAAAAAATTGCTTGTCAACCGGGCAGACTTGGATTCTTTGGTGTACCATTTGTATGAAATCGAGTAAAAATATATATGAGAGCATATATAAACGCATGGACCTAATTGAGCAACCGTTGCCTACACCATTTGTTTCTTGTTATCACTCTAAATTCAATTCAATACCCTTTGCCAAATTTCGTGTAAATCGCATCATTTACATAAAATCGAACGAAAATATATATAAGACCTATATCAAAATCTGAACCGATTTCAACACACCAAGTTTTCCTCAATTGAATTCGCTATGCAAAATTTTGCTCAATCAGACAAATATTGGGAGTTTGGTGTATCATTCATAAAAAATCGGCCGAAACTATATATGAGAGCTATATCAAAATCTGAACGGATTTTAGCAAAACTTCGCACACACCAGTGTGGCCCTAAATCTGTACTCTGTGCAAAATTTTGTCCCAATCGGACAAATATTGGGAGTTTGAGGCATCATTCAAATAAAATCGGAGAAATCTATATGTGGGAGCTATATTTAAATCGGAACCGATTTTAGCAAAACTTCGCACACATCAGTGTGGACCTAAATCAGTTTTCAGTGCAAAATTTTGTCTCAAGCGGACAAATATTTGGAGTTTGGTGTATCATTCACAAAAAATCGAGCGAAACTATATATGAGAGCTATATCAAAATCTGAACCGATTTCAATAAAACTTCGCAGACATAATTCTGGACCTATATCAGTACTCTGTACAAAATTTTGTCCCAAGCGGACAAATATTGGGAATTTGCGGTATGATTCAAATAAAATCGGACGAAACTATATATGGGAGCCATATCTAAATCTGAACCGATTTTCTCCAATTTCAATAGGGTTCATCATTAGGTCAAACAAATGAGCTGTACCAAATTTCATTCAAATCAGATTATAATGCGACTTGTACTTTGGCGGGCACGATAACTCAAAAACTAATAATCCAATCGGTTCCAAATTTTGCAACGTTTCTCTGGGAGTGTATAGCTCTCGTATGAACTAGGATAAAGCCAATCGGTGAAGATCTTCCTTATTTTTTAACTTGGTTTTTGTTAAAAAATCGACGATTTTCCAAAAATATTTTTTCCCGTTCCCTTAATATCTTTCGAATTGCACGAAATTTTACATAGCGTAATGAATTAGGTCTAGAATGATGTGTGTTTCGTGAAAATCGGTTTAGATTTAGATATAGCTCCCATATATATTTTCGTCCGTTTTAAGGCAAATGGTGTACCAAAGTCCCTTAATATCTTTCGGTTTGCACGATATTTGACACATCATAATGAATTAGGTCTGGAATGATGTGTGTTAAGTCTCCTGAAATCGGTTCAGATTTAGATATAGCTTCTATATCTGACCAATTGAAAATTTAGTATCTGTTGCAGAATGTCATGTTTATGGATCTAATTTCATTTTACTCGTCCCTTAAAAATGCGACGTCTGTTAGGATTCATCTGTTGAATATAGCCAAAGTTGTGAAGGGTATCATATAGTCGGCCCCGTCCGAATTTACTACTTTCCTTACTGGTTTTGAATATGACTGAGAAATTCCTAAAAACAAATATATATAAGAGGAGCTATAAATAGAAAATACGTATATCGACTTTTTCAAAGACATAGACCCAGACCACTAAATTTTTCGCAAAGATGTTTTTACCTTACTCGAAACAAGAATGCCAAATAACACCCACTTCGGTAGAAAAATTAAACATTCAAAAAACTCAATAGTGTAATTGCGTTTTCTTATCTCGAAGTACAAGAGCATAGCCCAACGGTTCAACATTTGTCCCATTGTAACAAACGAATGACATGCTTATAGACTGATCTAAGTTGAATCGCAATTAGATAAATATCACATATTTTAGTTCACCCAATTTCATGTTAATAGTCCTGTTTAATATACCCATAGTGGTGAAGGGTATCTTATGTCAAGTCTGGCCCCGAAGACCCCATTTTCCACATTTTACTGGTTTTAAAGATATTTTCACCCTCCAAGAACCCATAATGCTACATAGTGGAAAATGTAGCTAAACCTTTGTGTGCATAATGTTGAAGCTATATTTAAAATTTTAAGATCTCTATCGTGATTTCCAGCGAAAGAAGGTCAACTCAAATTAGACGGTATAAAATAGATTTATTATAAAAAGGCAATGAAATTTAACCTATCTTAGAGATAACTTAAATCTATCTTAAAGCTATAAATAAACCAGTGAGCGTCGATTTAAGCATGTAAGTCTGTCTACCTGTCGTTTGAAATTACTTTAGAGGACGTTACCGACCAATTTTCGGCATTTAAAAGGCTTTAACTTTCTGTGGCTGTAATTTATATAAGGGTTTTGAGCCTGGACAATATTATACAGAAAATTATCACGCTGTTGACTGACTAGAGGTCAACAAAAATTACTAATATTCAGTACAGCCCTTCTAATTACTTGTTCAGATTCCCTTCACCGTGGCTTGAGTTGTGATGTTCGGCTTTCAAGTGTGGCCTATAGATCGACTCGAAAAAAAACACACACAAACATTAAGTTTTCGGTCCACTTCTGCCCAAAATTATTATCCGATCATCAACGATAATTATAGGCGTTATCCTTGACCATTGTTGGATCCGCATGGAAAATTTTAAAGCGATCAGCTCTATATTTCCGCCCTCTAGTGTGGTAATGGTTTACTAAATAATATCTGAATACGTAAGCACCTGTAAATATTTAAGTTAACTTCCACATACGGCAATATAATTGGTATCAATTTAAAGGTCAATCATTCCTCTTGGATATACTATAAACTTCTCAGGTCGAAGTCTCTCAGGGGTAAATATATACGCTATAGAATACAAATTTTGTAATTTTTCACACAAAACTCAGGGTCCATTTGATCAGCTAAATATTGACCGATCATTAAAACAGACATGCTCTGGGAAGACCAGAAAAACAGACAGAAATAAAGTTGTTGGTCCATTTCTTCCCCTAAATATTAACCGATCTTTACCAAAAACAATTTATTGGCCAGAACCAGCCTTTCGTGAAGATTGGTCCATAACTGTGGCCTGTATCGTGTTTACAAAATTTTAATGGACAGACGGACGGATGGAGGGACACATATGTCTAGATCGACTCGGTGTACTTAAAGGTGGGTCAAGGACCGATATTTCGCGGCCTTACAATCTCTGGGGTATGCACAAAGCTATAATACCCTGACAACATAGTCGTGTAAGGTATAAATATCAGTATTGTTTCACGGTAGACCCCATAAAACCGTACCCCAATTATTCGGTGTTTTTTGGCGAGATTTTCATCAGAATTGGCTATATATTGATATTCTTTTTTTTACATTTGAGATCAAATCTTAATACCCCAACACTGAGTATGTTTATACAAAAAAAAGTGGGGTTTCAATGGAAATGCCAGAAGGCGAAAGACAACACATAGAGTAAATAATACAAGTATCATCGAATATGCATAGAATCACTTTCTGAGTCGATTTATGCATGTCCGTCCGTCCGTCTGTTGGTGTTAAATTGTAAACAAAGTACAGGTCGCATTTATGATCCGAATTTGATGAAATTTAACACAGCTCATTTGCTTGGCCCAAGGACGAACCCTATTGAAATTGGGAAAAATCGGTTCAGATTTAGATATAGCTCCCATATATATTTTCGTCCGATTTAAGGTAAATGGTGCACCAAAGTCCCTTTATATCCTTCGAATTGCACGAAATTTGGTACAGCGTACCAAATTAAGTCTAGAATGATGTGTGCAAAGTTTCGTGAAAATCGGCTCAGATTTAGATATAGCTCCCATATATAGCTTCGCCCGATTTTAGGTAAATAGTCCCCGAAAGTCCGTGGAAATCTTTTTTTATTTGCACGATATTTGGCACAGCGTAATGAATAAGGACTAGAATGATGTCTGCCATGTTTCGTGAACATCGGTTAAGATTTAGATATAGCTCCCATATATATTTTCGTCCGATTTAAGGTAAATTGTGTACCAAAGTTCCTATATAACTTTCGATTTGCACGAAATTTGGTACAGCGTAATGAATAAGGTCTAGATTGATGTCTGCCAAGTTTCGTAAAAATCAGTTCAGATTTACATATAGCTCCCATATATAGCTTCGCCCGATTTTAGGTAATTGGCGCACCAAAGTCCCTGAAAATTTTTAAATTTGCACGAATTTTGGCATAGCGTACTGAATTAGGTCTAGAAATATGTGTGCAAAGTTTCATGAAAATCGGTTCAGATTTAGATATAGCTCCAATATATATTTTCGTCCGATTATATGTAACTGGTGCACCAAAGTCCCTATATATCAGTCGATTTGCACGAAATTTGGCATAGCGTACTGAATTGGGCCTAGAATGTTGTGTGCTAAGTTTCATGAAAATCCATAGCTAGGCTCAGATTTAGACACAACGTAGCTTCTTTATCTGACCAATATAGATTATGTAGAAATTAGAATATATCCAAAGTGGTGAAGGTTGCATATAGAATGACATGTTTATGGAACCAATTTCATTTTGCTGGTCCTTTAAAAATTTCAATTACAAAAACAACTGTGCCTATAATGACACTTTTTTTTTAAATTTGGAGACACCACATAGGATTACGTTTATATATCCCAAATTTTAAAAATCTGTGATGAAGGGTATCAAATTGAATAACGGCCCCGTCCGACTTTACTACTTTCCTTACTGCTTTTTAAGGATACAAGGATCAACACAAGGCACGGAGATTCATACATGATTTCAAGGCTCAGCGAAATTAAAAAAAAATTGTTTCAAACAATTTTAGAAAATGTAAATATTATACAATTAAATCTAATAACAACTACCTCTCGAATACTACTACAAACCCTGATAACCACCACTTCTTCACAAAAATTCTAATTAGAATTTGTCATGACTTCGCATTGATATATCAATATTTTGCTTATTAATAATTATTTTATTTTGTTATTATTTTTTAAATTGTCCCTCGGCATTTCACATTTGATAGATCTGGGTAATTTGTGAGCATTACATAATTTATGTTTTCATTAAAGGCAAAACAAATGAAAACAAAAACAAAAAGTGTATATGCTCACTCATTGTCTGACTGATATTCCAACCATTAGTGTTATTAACCTTTAAAGGACTCTTTTAGTCCTGGTGGATAGAAAGTAAATATTTGCGCGCGCTTGAAGTAGATATAACAACCAATCTGCTACAAAACACACACACACATAATGTACAGTGGAACCCAGGGAAAACGAAACATATACACGAGAGAGGCACAATGATATAACGCTCCATATTGATATAAGATATAGAAAGTCTTCCTTCCTCGAAACTTCATTGTTCGTAGGACCCACTGTCATAATACATATTTAATTAATTAATAATAATTATGCCCATAAAGCACTTGTAACCGCTTCGCATAATAAGCCAACATATGTATATATGTATGTATGTGTGTGTGTGCGTGTATATGTAAACAATAACAAACAGTGTGCACACGTAAATATATATTTACTCACATTCATATACACATGTTACCATATTTAAAAACATCAATAAAATTATAGATAAATATGTGTGCTAGAGCAGCACACATGTACGAATGTGTGTCTGTGTGTGTGTGCGAAATATATTTATTTTTATTTATTTCATACACATGTTGTTTATATCCGTTTCCTGCATTAAAGGTAATATTAATTGTTATTGTTGTTGTTTGTTTGATAGCTTGATGTTTAATGGTGCATGTGGAAGGCCTTTAATGTAACAGCAACTGCTGCTAGAGAGACATTAAATTTATAAATGGAGGAAAGGTTTCTTCTATGAAAAGTCATCAAGAAACAGAGGGTCTTCTTACAGAATTTCCGTAGGTCCTTCTGGCCTTCTTCAAAAAGTCGTTTTAGTCACCTATAGGTTGACCATCTGTCTTTTTATAGGAAGATGTTCTGGCCTTCTACAAAAATATGTTCTGGTGGTCTTGTCAGAAAGACCCTTAGATTTTCTATAGGAAGACCTAGCGATGCCCAAGAAGAAGGCCTATTGGACTTCTGTATGAAAACATATTTTAAAACCTATAAAAAGACATACCGGTGTTCTGTAAAGCAAACTTCTGGCCAAACCATTTTCTTTCTGTTCTTCTGTAAGAAGACGACCTATAACAAGACCTGGTATAAACAAAATCTTCTGGTGTTCTTCATGATGAAGAAGAACCTTAATGTGTTCTAAAGGTACTTCAACTCGTACTTCTTCAGCTCTTCTGTGAAAAATGCCTTGAGCTCTTTTATGAAGAAGACCTTGTGGTTCTCTTCTGTGTAGAGCCCTTCAATGAAGAAGACCTTGAACTCTTTTATGAAGAAGACCTAGTCTTCTGTGAAGAAGACCTTGAGCTCTCTTCTATGAAGAAGACCTTGAGCTCTTTTCTATGAAAAAGACCTGGAGCTCCCTTCTATGAAAAAGACCTTGAGCTCCCTTCTATGAAGAAGACCTTGAGCTCCTTTCTATGAAGAAGACCTTGAGCTCTCTTCTATGAGGAAGAACTTGAGCTCTCTTCTATGAAGAAGACCTTGAGCTCTCTTCTATGAAGAAGACTTTGAGCTCTCTTCTATGAAGAAGACATTGAGCTATTCTATGAAGAAGACCTTGATCTCTCTTCTATGAAGAATACCTTGAGCTCTCTTCTATGAAGAAGACCTTGAGCTCGCTTCTATGAAGAAGACATTGAGCTATTCTATGAAGAAGACCTTGAGCTCTTCTTGAGCTCTTCTATGAAGAAGACCTTCAGCTCTTCTATGGAGAAGGCCTTGAGCTCTTCTATGGAGAAGGCCTTGAGCTCTTCTATGGAGAAGACCTTGAGCTCTTCTATGGAGAAGACCTTGAGCTCTTCTACGAAGAAGACCTTGAGCTCTCTTCTATGAAGAAAACCTTGAGCTCTCTTCTATGAAGAAGACCTTGAGCTCTCTTCTATGAAGAAGACCTTGAGCTCTCTTCTATGAAGAAGACCTGGAGCTCCCTTCTATGAAGAAGACCTTGAGCTCCCTTCTATGAAGAAGACCTTGAGCTCCTTTCTATGAAGAAGACCTTGAGCTCTCTTCTATGAGGAAGACCTTGAGCTCTCTTCTATGAAGAATACCTTGAGCTCTCTTCTATGAAGAAGACTTTGAGCTCTCTTCTATGAAGAAGACTTTGAGCTCTCTTCTATGAAGAAGACTTTGAGCTCTCTTCTATGAAGAAGACCTTGAGCTCTTTTATGAAGAAGACCTTGAGGTCTATTCTATGAAGAAGACCTTGAGCTCTCTTCTATGAAGAAGACCTCGAGGTCTCTTCTATGAAGAAGATCTTGAGCTCTCTTCAATGAAGAAGACGTTCAACTCTCTTCTATGAAGAAGACCTTGAGCTGTCTTCTATGAAGAAGACCTTGAGGTCTCTTCTATGAAGAAGATCTTGAGCTCTTTTATGAAGAAGACCTTGAGGTCTCTTCTATGAAGAAGACCTTGAGCTCTCTTCTATGAAGAAGACCTTGAGGTCTCTTCTATGAAGAAGATCTTGAGGTCTCTTCTATGAAGAAGACCTTGAGCTCTCTTCTATGAATAAGACCTTCAGCTCTCTTCTATGAATAAGACCTTCAGCTCTCTTCTATGAAGAAGACCTTGAGCTCTCTTCTATGAAGAAGACCGTGAGCTCTTTCTCATATTCTGTGCTCAGATCCTCTTGTATCGTATTATTATGTATTCCATTACCTTCATCCTTACAATTTAAAAACAAAATATGAATTTCCATTTAATCATCCTAGGCATGTCGGCCTATTTAAAAAAAGTAAGCAGCTAATTGCATGATACCGTGATACTCTTCATATCAGATACCTATCAAACATTTCCTCTTTGAAAATGGTTAAATATTTTTTTAATACGTCTGTGGTTGTAATCTCTGAGCTCATTTGCACAAAACCACAACTATCTGTCACTACCAGTCAGTCCTCTGTCGGTTCGGTTCGGTCCGGGAATGGAATTTTTTGCCAACGCTATTCTGTCACTGTTAAAGCCCTAAAGCATTTAATTTTATACAATCACTAAAAGCTTCGTTTCTGTTTTTGTTGCTGTCGTGTTGCAAAACTTTTGTACATTTATATTTCTCACGTTTGACCTCACGTCGCCGTACCGCGATGATGATGATAATGTGGATGATGCTGATTCTGATGCTTCTGCTTATGGAAATGTTGTAATTTATAATTATTTTTAATTTTAAATACAAGCAAACGGCACGCACATGTAGTTACACGGAGGCTCACGCACATGCACACCTACACACATACACACTCTAACATGGATACATATCCACAGGAATTTGCACCCGGAGAGACAAAGAGACACTGTTTCTGTTTCCGTTTGTTTGATGGAAAATGGAAGCGGAAACTATGATCATGCAACGTCATTGAATACGTGTTGTAACAATCAGCACGTCCCGCAGACAGACAGCCAGGCAGGCAGAATTATAGCCATATAGACCACCGGCAAATGCTTGCATATCCAGGTTATGTTGCCATTTATTATAAAATGTTCTAAAGGTTTTTAAACTATTTCTGTATCGTATCAAAAGGATAATGTTTTAATGTAATTAAAACATTTTGCAATTCAAAAGGATAACAATTATTCTTTAGAATGGGGAATAAACAAATCGACCATAAATAATCACATGGTCTATATAAAATATCCGATCTTCTGTAGAAAGATTCCTGCTTTGGGGAAAAGACTAAGCATCTAAAGGTCTTTTTCACAGAGAAGCTCTAGGTTTTCTTCATAGAAGTGCTGAAGGTCTTCTTCATAGAAGACCCCTTCTTCATTGACGAGTTCTTCTTCATAGAAGAGCTCAAGGTCTTCTTCATCGAAAAGCTCAAGGTCTTCTTCATTGCAGAGGTCAAGGTCTTCTTCATTGCAGAGCTCAAGGTGTTCTTCATAGCAGAGCTCAAGGTGTTCTTCATAGCAGAGCTCAAGCTCTTCTTCATAGCAGAGTTCAAGGTCTTCTTTATAGCAGAGCTCTAGGTCTTCTTCATAGCAGAGCCTAAGGTCTTTTTCATAGCAGAGCTGAAGGTCTTTTTCATAGCAGAGCTCAAGGTCTTCTTCATAGAAGAGCTCAAGGTCTTCTTCATAGCAGAGCTCAAGGTCTTCTTCATAGCAGAGCTCAAGGTCTTCTTCATAGCAGAGCCCAAGGTCTTGATCATGGAAGAGCTCAAGGTCTTCTCCATAGAAGATCTCAAGATCTTCTTTATAGAAGAGCTCAAGGTATTCTTCATAGCAGAGCTCAAGGTCTTCTTCATAAAAGAGCTCAAGATCTTCTTCATAGAAGAGACCTAAAGGTCTTCTTCATAAAAGAGACCTCAAGGTCTTCTTCATAAAAGAGACCTCAAGGTCTTCTTCATAGCAGAGCTCAAGGTCTTCTTCATAGAAGAGACCTCAAGGTCTTCTTCATAAAAGAGACCTCAAGGTCTTCTTCATAGAAGAGAGCTCAAGGTCTTCTTCATAGAAGAGAGCTCAAGGTCTTCTTCATAGAAGAGAGCTCAAGGTCTTCTTCATAGAAGAGAGCTCATGGTCTTCTTCATAGAAGAGAGCTCAAGGTCTTCTTCATAGAAGAGAGCTCAAGGTCTTCTTCATAGAAGAGAGCTCAAGGTCTTCTTCATAGAAGAGAGCTCAAGGTCTTCTTCATAGAAGAGAGCTCAAGGTCTTCTTCATAGAAGAGCAATCCACGCCTCAGTTGGCCCTTGAAAAATATTCTTTAATAAATCCACGCCTCAGTTGGCCCTTGAAAAATATTCTTTAATAAATCCACGCCTCAGTTGGCCCTTGAAAAATATTCTTTAATAAATCCACGCCTCAGTTGGCCCTTGAAAAATATTCTTTAATACCACGCCTCAGTTGGCCCTTGAAAAATATTCTTTAATAAATCCACGCCTCAGTTGGCCCTTGAAAAATATTCTTTAATAAATCCACGCCTCAGTTGGCCCTTGAAAAATATTCTTTAATAAATCCACGCCTCAGTTGGCCCTTGAAAAATATTCTTTAATAAATCCACGCCTCAGTTGGCCCTTGAAAAATATTCTTTAATAAATCCACGCCTCAGTTGGCCCTTGAAAAATATTCTTTAATAAATCCACGCCTCAGTTGGCCCTTGAAAAATATTCTTTAATAAATCCACGCCTCAGTTGGCCCTTGAAAAATATTCTTTAATAAATCCACGCCTCAGTTGGCCCTTGAAAAATATTCTTTAATAAATCCACGCCTCAGTTGGCCCTTGAAAAATATTCTTTAATAAATCCACGCCTCAGTTGGCCCTTGAAAAATATTCTTTAATAAATCCACGCCTCAGTTGGCCCTTGGCCACTTGAAAAATATTCTTTAATAAATCCACGCCTCAGTTGGCCCTTAAAAAATATTCTTTAATAAATCCACGCCTCAGTTGGCCCTTGAAAAATATTCTTTAATAAATCCACGCCTCAGTTGGCCCTTGAAAAATATTCTTTAATAAATCCACGCCTCAGTTGGCCCTTGAAAAATATTCTTTAATAAATCCACGCCTCAGTTGGCCCTTGAAAAATATTCTTTAATAAATCCACGCCTCAGTTGGCCCTTGAAAAATATTCTTTAATAAATCCACGCCTCAGTTGGCCCTTGAAAAATATTCTTTAATAAATCCACGCCTCAGTTGGCCCTTGAAAAATATTCTTTAATAAATCCACGCCTCAGTTGGCCCTTGAAAAATATTCTTTAATAAATCCACGCCTCAGTTGGCCCTTGAAAAATATTCTTTAATAAATCCACGCCTCAGTTGGCCCTTGAAAAATATTCTTTAATAAATCCACGCCTCAGTTGGCCCTTGAAAAATATTCTTTAATAAATCCACGCCTCAGTTGGCCCTTGAAAAATATTCTTTAATAAATCCACGCCTCAGTTGGCCCTTGAAAAATATTCTTTAATAAATCCACGCCTCAGTTGGCCCTTGAAAAATATTCTTTAATAAATCCACGCCTCAGTTGGCCCTTGAAAAATATTCTTTAATAAATCCACGCCTCAGTTGGCCCTTGAAAAATATTCTTTAATAAATCCACGCCTCAGTTGGCCCTTGAAAAATATTCTTTAATAAATCCACGCCTCAGTTGGCCCTTGAAAAATATTCTTTAATAAATCCACGCCTCAGTTGGCCCTTGAAAAATATTCTTTAATAAATCCACGCCTCAGTTGGCCCTTGAAAAATATTCTTTAATAAATCCACGCCTCAGTTGGCCCTTGAAAAATATTCTTTAATAAATCCACGCCTCAGTTGGCCCTTGAAAAATATTCTTTAATAAATCCACGCCTCAGTTGGCCCTTGAAAAATATTCTTTAATAAATCCACGCCTCAGTTGGCCCTTGAAAAATATTCTTTAATAAATCCACGCCTCAGTTGGCCCTTGAAAAATATTCTTTAATAAATCCACGCCTCAGTTGGCCCTTGAAAAATATTCTTTAATAAATCCACGCCTCAGTTGGCCCTTGAAAAATATTCTTTAATAAATCCACGCCTCAGTTGGCCCTTGAAAAATATTCTTTAATAAATCCACGCCTCAGTTGGCCCTTGAAAAATATTCTTTAATAAATCCACGCCTCAGTTGGCCCTTGAAAAATATTCTTTAATAAATCCACGCCTCAGTTGGCCCTTGAAAAATATTCTTTAATAAATCCACGCCTCAGTTGGCCCTTGAAAAATATTCTTTAATAAATCCACGCCTCAGTTGGCCCTTGAAAAATATTCTTTAATAAATCCACGCCTCAGTTGGCCCTTGAAAAATATTCTTTAATAAATCCACGCCTCAGTTGGCCCTTGAAAAATATTCTTTAATAAATCCACGCCTCAGTTGGCCCTTGAAAAATATTCTTTAATAAATCCACGCCTCACGCCTTGAAAAATATTCTGGCCCTAAATCCACGCCTCAAAAAAATATTCTTTAATAAATCCACGCCTCAGTTGGCCCTTGAAAAATATTCTTTAATAAATCCACGCCTCAGTTGGCCCTTGAAAAATATTCTTTAATAAATCCACGCCTCAGTTGGCCCTTGAAAAATATTCTTTAATAAATCCACGCCTCAGTTGGCCCTTGAAAAATATTCTTTAATAAATCCACGCCTCAGTTGGCCCTTGAAAAATATTCTTTAATAAATCCACGCCTCAGTTGGCCCTTGAAAAATATTCTTTAATAAATCCACGCCTCAGTTGGCCCTTGAAAAATATTCTTTAATAAATCCACGCCTCAGTTGGCCCTTGAAAAATATTCTTTAATAAATCCACGCCTCAGTTGGCCCTTGAAAAATATTCTTTAATAAATCCACGCCTCAGTTGGCCCTTGAAAAATATTCTTTAATAAATCCACGCCTCAGTTGGCCCTTGAAAAATATTCTTTAATAAATCCACGCCTCAGTTGGCCCTGAAAAATATTCTTTAATAAATCCACGCCTCAGTTGGCCCTTGAAAAATATTCTTTAATAAATCCACGCCTCAGTTGGCCCTTGAAAAATATTCTTTAATAAATCCACGCCTCAGTTGGCCCTTGAAAAATATTCTTTAATAAATCCACGCCTCAGTTGGCCCTTGAAAAATATTCTTTAATAAATCCACGCCTCAGTTGGCCCTTGAAAAATATTCTTTAATAAATCCACGCCTCAGTTGGCCCTTGAAAAATATTCTTTAATAAATCCACGCCTCAGTTGGCCCTTGAAAAATATTCTTTAATAAATCCACGCCTCAGTTGGCCCTTGAAAAATATTCTTTAATAAATCCACGCCTCAGTTGGCCCTTGAAAAATATTCTTTAATAAATCCACGCCTCAGTTGGCCCTTGAAAAATATTCTTTAATAAATCCACGCCTCAGTTGGCCCTTGAAAAATATTCTTTAATAAATCCACGCCTCAGTTGGCCCTTGAAAAATATTCTTTAATAAATCCACGCCTCAGTTGGCCCTTGAAAAATATTCTTTAATAAATCCACGCCTCAGTTGGCCCTTGAAAAATATTCTTTAATAAATCCACGCCTCAGTTGGCCCTTGAAAAATATTCTTTAATAAATCCACGCCTCAGTTGGCCCTTGAAAAATATTCTTTAATAAATCCACGCCTCAGTTGGCCCTTGAAAAATATTCTTTAATAAATCCACGCCTCAGTTGGCCCTTGAAAAATATTCTTTAATAAATCCACGCCTCAGTTGGCCCTTGAAAAATATTCTTTAATAAATCCACGCCTCAGTTGGCCCTTGAAAAATATTCTTTAATAAATCCACGCCTCAGTTGGCCCTTGAAAAATATTCTTTAATAAATCCACGCCTCAGTTGGCCCTTGAAAAATATTCTTTAATAAATCCACGCCTCAGTTGGCCCTTGAAAAATATTCTTTAATAAATCCACGCCTCAGTTGGCCCTTGAAAAATATTCTTTAATAAATCCACGCCTCAGTTGGCCCTTGAAAATATTCTTTAATAAATCCACGCCTCAGTTGGCCCTTGAAAAATATTCTTTAATAAATCCACGCCTCAGTTGGCCCTTGAAAAAATCCACGCCTATTATTCTTTAATAAATCCACGCCTCAGTTGGCCCTTGAAAAATATTCTTTAATAAATCCACGCCTCAGTTGGCCCTTGAAAAATATTCTTTAATAAATCCACGCCTCAGTTGGCCCTTGAAAAATATTCTTTAATAAATCCACGCCTCAGTTGGCCCTTGAAAAATATTCTTTAATAAATCCACGCCTCAGTTGGCCCTTGAAAAATATTCTTTAATAAATCCACGCCTCAGTTGGCCCTTGAAAAATATTCTTTAATAAATCCACGCCTCAGTTGGCCCTTGAAAAATATTCTTTAATAAATCCACGCCTCAGTTGGCCCTTGAAAAATATTCTTTAATAAATCCACGCCTCAGTTGGCCCTTGAAAAATATTCTTTAATAAATCCACGCCTCAGTTGGCCCTTGAAAAATATTCTTTAATAAATCCACGCCTCAGTTGGCCCTTGAAAAATATTCTTTAATAAATCCACGCCTCAGTTGGCCCTTGAAAAATATTCTTTAATAAATCCACGCCTCAGTTGGCCCTTGAAAAATATTCTTTAATAAATCCACGCCTCAGTTGGCCCTTGAAAAATATTCTTTAATAAATCCACGCCTCAGTTGGCCCTTGAAAAATATTCTTTAATAAATCCACGCCTCAGTTGGCCCTTGAAAAATATTCTTTAATAAATCCACGCCTCAGTTGGCCCTTGAAAAATATTCTTTAATAAATCCACGCCTCAGTTGGCCCTTGAAAAATATTCTTTAATAAATCCACGCCTCAGTTGGCCCTTGAAAAATATTCTTTAATAAATCCACGCCTCAGTTGGCCCTTGAAAAATATTCTTTAATAAATCCACGCCTCAGTTGGCCCTTGAAAAATATTCTTTAATAAATCCACGCCTCAGTTGGCCCTTGAAAAATATTCTTTAATAAATCCACGCCTCAGTTGGCCCTTGAAAAATATTCTTTAATAAATCCACGCCTCAGTTGGCCCTTGAAAAATATTCTTTAATAAATCCACGCCTCAGTTGGCCCTTGAAAAATATTCTTTAATAAATCCACGCCTCAGTTGGCCCTTGAAAAATATTCTTTAATAAATCCACGCCTCAGTTGGCCCTTGAAAAATATTCTTTAATAAATCCACGCCTCAGTTGGCCCTTGAAAAATATTCTTTAATAAATCCACGCCTCAGTTGGCCCTTGAAAAATATTCTTTAATAAATCCACGCCTCAGTTGGCCCTTGAAAAATATTCTTTAATAAATCCACGCCTCAGTTGGCCCTTGAAAAATATTCTTTAATAAATCCACGCCTCAGTTGGCCCTTGAAAAATATTCTTTAATAAATCCACGCCTCAGTTGGCCCTTGAAAAATATTCTTTAATAAATCCACGCCTCAGTTGGCCCTTGAAAAATATTCTTTAATAAATCCACGCCTCAGTTGGCCCTTGAAAAATATTCTTTAATAAATCCACGCCTCAGTTGGCCCTTGAAAAATATTCTTTAATAAATCCACGCCTCAGTTGGCCCTTGAAAAATATTCTTTAATAAATCCACGCCTCAGTTGGCCCTTGAAAAATATTCTTTAATAAATCCACGCCTCAGTTGGCCCTTGAAAAATATTCTTTAATAAATCCACGCCTCAGTTGGCCCTTGAAAAATATTCTTTAATAAATCCACGCCTCAGTTGGCCCTTGAAAAATATTCTTTAATAAATCCACGCCTCAGTTGGCCCTTGAAAAATATTCTTTAATAAATCCACGCCTCAGTTGGCCCTTGAAAAATATTCTTTAATAAATCCACGCCTCAGTTGGCCCTTGAAAAATATTCTTTAATAAATCCACGCCTCTTGGCCCTTGAAAAATATTCTTTAATAAATCCACGCCTCAGTTGGCCCTTGAAAAATATTCTTTAATAAATCCACGCCTCAGTTCGCCCTTGAAAAATATTCTTTAATAAATCCACGCCTCAGTTGGCCCTTGAAAAATATTTTTTAATAAATCCACGCCTCAGTTGGCCCTTGAAAAATATTCTTTAATAAATCCACACCTCAGTTGGCCCTTGAAAAATATTCTTTAATAAATCCACGCCTCAGTTGGCCCTTGAAAAATATTCTTTAATAAATCCACGCCTCAGTTGGCCCTTGAAAAATATTCTTTAATAAATCCACGCCTCGTTGGCCCTTGAAAAATATTCTTTAATAAATCCACGCCTCAGTTGGCCCTTGAAAAATATTCTTTAATAAATCCACGCCTCAGTTGGCCCTTGAAAAATATTCTTTAATAAATCCACGCCTCAGTTGGCCCTTGAAAAATATTCCCACGCCTCAGTTGGCCCTTGAAAAATATTCTTTAATAAATCCACGCCTCATAATGGCCCTTGAAAAATATTCTTTAATAAATCCACGCCTATAATGAGCCCTGAAAAAATATTCTTTAAAAAATCCACGCCTATAATGAGCACTGAAAAAATATTCCCACGCCTCAGAAAAAATATTCTTTAAAAAATCCACGCCTATAATGAGCCCTAAAAAAATATTCTTTAAAAAATCCACGCCTATATTGAACCCTGAAGAAATATTCTTTAACATATCTACGCCTATAATGAGCCCTGAAAAAATATTCTTTAAAAAATCCACGCCTATAATG